>NW_027650148.1:120000-122500 GCF_965287045.1 Carcharhinus amblyrhynchos
GTTACGGGGATAGGGTGGGATTCCGGTCGGTGCAGACTCGATGGGCCGAATGGGATTCTGTAATTCTCCCTGTTTGTTTTACAGCGTCGGCGAGCCCCATTCTGAAGACGGTCTGTTCCAACTCCCTGGTCACCCTGCAGTGCCAGGCCAGCTCCAACCTGGCGCGGACGAGCTGGACGTATGAAAGGCAGGACGCAGCAACCATGCCGGGTTTGACTCGCCAGGGCACCGTCCTGAGCTTTGTCGCCAGCCCAGAGCGCCAGGGCCTGTGGCAGTGCTGGGCCACGGAGAACCAGTACAGGGCCCTCCTGGTCAGCTATTCGCTGCAGGTCAGCCAGTCGGCCGTGCTGACGTCCAGCGAGGGTCAGCAGTCGCAGATGGACACCGCCGTGAAGACCTACTGGAGTGAGCTGGTGGTGGTCAGCGTGCTCTTCGTCCTGTCCATCGCGGTGCTGGTGATCTTCGCTGTCTACCCCTGGTCCCAGCGGCTGAGATCCCGGAGGAAGGTGCGAGGGGGAGGCCCGGATGAGGCGGGGGGCGAACCGGGCAGCGGCCTGGAGGCCGCACCCTTGAGGAAAGGCCCCGTCGGCAACAGGAGCGCCCAGAACCTTCAGGACAGGGAGCAGGCTGGAGGCTCCCAGGCCCAAAGAACACCCAACGCCCAGGCGCAAGCGGGCATCTAGGAGGGGGTGGGCACCCAGGACTGAACTGCAAAGAGAGGGACGCCTCGGGGGATGTGGATGTGGGGGAGTGGGAGGGGGAGGCGGAGGCTGTGGGGGGGTGGGGTTGATACAGAGTCGGGGCCCAAGGATCCCCAATCTGGTGACTATGGAGGGGGGGTGCGGGTGTGGGGAACGGGGATTGGGGGGTGGTGGGGAGGGGGGTGGGGTGGCGTTGGTGGGGGGTAATCTGTAGCCATTGCAGAGGGGGGCTGCGTTACTTGTCTCAGTAGTTCACCCCCCGACCTCCCCCGCCATCGTCACTGCGGCCTGCGGAAAAAAAGAAACACATCCTTCTAATTTCCACGACAAACCTCTCACTCAGGGACCTGTGCATCAGAGGTTTTTATACATGACTGTCTTATTCTTATTTTTTTTTAATATATGTGTATATACAGCTGAATCGGTCTCTCATCTGTGGAGCCTGAGGTCGTGACCCCCCCCGACCCCGCCTGCCTCCATCCCCGCCTGCCTCCATCCCCTGCACAAACTGGTCGACATTCGTACTTCGAGAAGGCCTCCATCCGTAGTCTCGCACCGCGATGTGGTGGTACTTGTGCCTGGGGATGTTTGGATCAAGCCTCTTCAGCCTGCCACGCCCAGGATAGGTACAGCACGGGATTAGATACAGAGTAAAGCTCCGTCTACACTGTCCTCCCCATCAAACACTCCCAGGACAGGTACAGCACGGGGTTAGATACAGAGTAAAGCTCCCTCTACACTGTCCCCCCCATCAAACACTCCCAGGACAGGTACAGCACAGGGTTAGATACAGAGTAAAGCTCCCTCTACACTGTCCCCCATCAAACACTTGTTGGGTTCCAATTCCACATTCCATCCTGATAATCTTTCATCATCTCTCCCAATCCGTCTCCGTCTTACAAAGAAATATATTCAGAGACCTCGCTGCCTTAATTAAGAGTGTCCAGTGGACCTGGGGGACCAAGTGGGGTTGGGGTTTTGTGGGAGGTTGTTCAAGCCCTTCTGTTTTTGGGAGGGTTTGATACGTCCTTGGAGGTGGAACTCCCTTCACCAGAATTCCTTTATTTACACGATCCAGCAACAGGATCCAGAATGGTCACAGGATGGAGTCTCCATCCGGAGCACCAGAGGAACAGTATGCCATCCGGAGCGCCAGAGGAACGGGCGCCATCCGGAGCGCCAGAGGAACGGGCGCCATCCGGAGCGCCAGAGGAACGGGCACCATCCGGAGCGCCAGAGGAACGGGCACCATCCGGAGCACCAGAGGAATGGGATGCTCTCCGGAGCGCCAGAGGAACGGGCGCCATCCGGAGCGCCAGAGGAACGGGCGCCATCCGGAGCACCAGAGGAACGGGATGCTCTCCGGAGCGCCAGAGGAACAGACGCTATCCATAGCACCAGAGGAATGGACGCTGTGTGGATCGCCGGAAGAACGGGCACTATCCGGAGCGCCAGAGGAACGGGATGCTCTCTGGAGCGCCAGAGGAACAGACGCTATTCATAACATCAGAGGAACGGACACCATGTGGAGCGCCAGAGGGACTGACGCAATCCGGAGTGCCAGAGGAACTGACACACCTATTTAAGTACTGACCATAGGACTCCTGATTGGATCATTAATTGGATCCTTAATAGGGAGTTTATATTTAAACAGGCCAATCACATTCTTTCACGCACTATCTCTCTCTCTCTCTGTCACACTCACTATCTCTTTCTCTCTCGCTCTCTCTCACACTCTCTCTCTCACACACGCACTCTGTCACATGCTCTCACTCATGCTCTCACACACTGTCTCTCTC
>NW_027650148.1:125000-130000 GCF_965287045.1 Carcharhinus amblyrhynchos
CAGTGACCCCGGCCTCCTCTGCGGCAAAGAGTTCCACAGATTCCCCACTCTCTGGCTGAAGAAATTCCTCCTCATCTCTGTTTTAAAGGATCGTCCCTTTAGCCTGAGGTTGTGCCCTCTGGTTCTAGTTTTTCCTACTAGTGGAAACATCCTCTCCACGTCCACTCTATCCAGGGCCTCGCAGTATCCTGTAAGTTTCAATAAGATCCCCCCCTCATCCTTCTAAACTCCAACGAGTACAGACCCAGAGTCCTCAACCCGTTCCTCATCCGACAAGCTCTTCATTCCAGGGATCGTTCTTGTGGTTCTGCGAAGAACATTCCATGAGCGAGTTGGCACACTCTGGTGTTGCAGCAGATGTTCTGGGAATTCATGTCCCTTTTATCGCCAGTGATTTTGTAACCTCTTTACGAAGTGCCTCACACACCACCTCGTCAGGCACCCCTCCACTCCACCCTGATCTGGCCTCGCCACCCTCGCACAATGTGTGTAGCTGGGGTATGGAGCTGCCCGTTTGAAGATACGCGAGGCATCTGTGCTGATAGGGTGGCACAGTGGGGTTAGCACTGCTGCCTCACAGTGCCAGGGACCCGGGTTCGATTCCTGGCTCGGGTCACTGTCCGTGTGAAGACTGCATGTTCTCCCCGTGTCTGCATGGGTTTCCTCCAGGTGCTCCAGTTTCCTCCCAAGATATGTAGGTTAGGTGGATTGGCCATACTAAATTGCCCCTTAGTGTCCAAAGATATGCAGGTTAGGTGGGTTGGCCATGTTAAATTGCTCCTTAGTGTCCAAAGATATGCAGGTTAGACACTAGGGAGAAATCTGGCATGGCCAATCCACCCTAACCCGCACATCTTTGGACACTAAGGGGCAATTTAGCATGGCCAATCCACCTAACCTGCACATCTTGGGAGAAAACCGGAGCACCCGGAGGAAACCCCCGCAGACAGTGACCCGAGCTGGGAATCGAACCTGGGTCCCTGATGCTGTGAGGCTGCAGTGCTAACCTGCTGTGCCAGCGTGCCGGCCATTGTGGATCAACCCACACCACACGGGGACTGCAGCGATTCAAGAAAGCAGCTCACTGCCACCTTCTCGAGGGGCGACTAGGGGATGGGAAATGAATGGTGAGCCCTGGCAGCATTGCCCACGGATAAATATAAGTGAAACCAGGCTTCGAACATAGCCCTTTGTTGTCTGTGTGGGTCCGGTGGTCAGGCTGCGATCACTAAAGGTGTTTGCAAAATTTGGCTCACTGTTTCTGATTAGGTCTCTCGCTGTGGGAGAGGCATCGCGCTGGTTTGCACACTGAGATGGGGAAGTAGACCAGTTTGTTCTCTTCCTGTGGTTAGATCTGTATCAATCACCGTCTGGACAATCAGCCCTGACAGACCCATCCAGCACAGGCAGCTCAGTATCACACCACAACGGCTGCTGTTCCTGCAAAGTGCACAACTGCCCACTTCTTGCAGGGATTGCAGATACTCAGACCACGCCACCCCCCCCCCACCCCCCCCCCCCCCACTTCATAGTCCCCGACGGTGAGAGTGTCTGTGTAACAGTCCCCCGATGGTGAGACTGTCTGTGTGTAACACAGTCCCTGACGGTGAGAGTGTCTGTGTGTAACAGTCCCCCGACAGTGAGACCGTCTGTGTGTAACACAGTCCCCGACGGTAAGAGTGTCTGTGTGTAACAGTCCCCCGATGGTGAGACTGTCTGTGTGTAACACAGTCCCCGACGGTGAGACCGTCTGTGTGTAACACAGTCCCCCGATGGTGAGACTGTCTGTGTGTAACACAGTCCCCGACGGTGAGACTGTTTGTGTGTAACACAGTCCCCGAGGGCGAGACTGTCCGTGTGATACAGTACCTGACGGTGAGACTGACTGTGTAACACAGTCCCCAACGGCGAGACTGTCTGTGTAACACAGTCCCCGACAGCGAGACCGTCTGTGTAACACAGTCCCCGACGGCGAGACTGTCCGTGTGATACAGTCCCCGACAAAGGGAAGCTGTGAGAGGCAGAGATCTGGGCGCAGGCTGAGGCAGAGTTGGAGCAAAAGGAATAAACTGGAATCCTCAAATTAGACACGGGCCGAGACAGGGATTATCAAACAGTTAGTGATACAGAGGAAGTGAGCATCAGAGTGAGAGGCTGGTGAAATCCAGCTCAGGCTATTTTGGGACCCTATTTTTTGCTGAAAGGCTGGCGCCTGTCTGATAAATTTTGACCGCATGAAAACTGGGGCTAGCTCAACATAACCAATAATTTATGATTTCCTTTTCCTTGCAACTGATCTCTGAACTTCCCTCTTCTCCGTGGCACCCCCACACCCGGTTAAACAGTCACGGAAATGTACGTTCTCCCCCCGGGTTGGGAAGCTGCTCCAAACTTCTGGACTAGTGTGATTCCAAACCTTACCAATACTGGGGAAACTCACGATCCCTTCTCCCCCCAGCACTGTCCCCCTGTCAAACACAGCCAGGACAGGTACAGCATGGGGTTAGATACAGAGTAAAGCTCCCTCTACACTGTCGCCTCCATCAAACACTCCCAGGACAGGTACAGCACGGGGTTAGATACAGAGTAAAGCTCCCTCTACACTGTCCCCCATCAAACACTCCCAGGACAGGTACAGCACGGGGTTAGATACAGAGTAAAGCTCCCTCTACACTGTCCCCCATCAAACACTCCCAGGACAGGTACAGCACGGGGTTAGATACAGAGTAAAGCTCCCTCTACACTGTCCCCCCATCAAACACTCCCAGGACAGGTACAGCACGGGGTTAGATACAGAGTAAAGCTTTCTCTTCTCTCTTTCTCTCTCTCTCTGCACAAATGTTCCCCGAGCAGCTGTTTTGACTGCACACTCTGTAATTTGCTGTTAAGGGGACGGGGGGATGTATATATATGTGCTTATCTGTCTTTATTCGCCCCCACCCTTGGGCCAGACCTGTCACTGACAGAACCAGTCACACTGGAGCAAGTGGAGCTTGCTGCTGCTCTGTCACCCTCCAGCAGTGGGCAGCAGCGGGCCACATTCACTCCAGCCCAGCTTGCAGCTTCTGCCAACTTGGTCAAAGAGGGGCAACAGGACATTCCCCTCTACACTGTCACTGCGACCGGCCCCCTCCCCTTGGAATGCAATCCATCCTCCCCGTCAACACCCTCCCACAGTGCGGCGCTCCCTCGGCACCAACCCTCCCACTGTGCGGCGCTCCCTCGGCACTGACCCACCCGCAGTACGGCTTTGTCACTCTCTCTCTCTTAGTCTCTGTCTCTCTCTCTCTTTCTCCCACTCTCTGTCTCTCTCTCTCTCTCTCGCTCTGTCTGTCTCTGCCACTGCCTCTCTCTCTCTGTGCCTGTCTCTGTCTCTCACTCTCTCACTCTCACTCTTTCCCTCTCTCGCCCTGTCTCTCTCTCTCACCCTGTCTCCCCCTCTCTCACCCTGTCTCCCCCTCTCTCACCCTGTCTCCCCCTCTCTCACCCTGTCTCCCTCTCTGTCACCCTGTCTCCCTCTCTGTCACCCTGTCTCCCTCTCTGTCACCCTGTCTCCCTCTCTGTCACCCTGTCTCTCTCTCTCACCCTGTGTCTCTCTCTCTCTCTCACCCTGTCTCTCTCTCTCTCTCACCCTGTCTCTCTCTCTCTCTCACCCTGTCTCTCTCTCTCTCTCACCCTGTCTCTCTCTCTCTCTCACCCTGTCTCTCTCTCTCTCTCACCCTGTCTCTCTCTCTCTCTCACCCTATCTCTCTCTCTCTCTCTCACCCTGTCTCTTTCTCTCTGTCCCTGTCTTTCTCTCTGTCCCTGTCTTTCTCTCTGTCCCTGTCTTTCTCTCTGTCCCTGTCTTTCTCTCTATTTCTGACTCTCTCTCTCTCTCTCTCCCTGTCTCTCTCTCTCTCTCTCCCTGTCTCTCTCTCTCTCTCTCCCTGTCTCTCTCTCTCTCTCCCTGTTTCTCCCCCTCTCTGTCTCTCCCTCCCTCACTCTCTCCCCGTGTGTGTCTATCTCGCGCTCTGCCCCTCTCTCGCGCTCTGCCCCTCTCTCGCGCTCTGCCCCTCTCTCGCGCTCTGCCCCTCTCTCGCGCTCTGCCCCTCTCTCGCGCTCTGCCCCTCTCTAAATCGCTCTCTGTCTCGCCCTCTCTCTGTCTTTCTGTCTCTCTGTCTCTCTCTCTCTGTTTCTCTGTCTCTGTCTGTCTCACTATCTTTCTCCCTCTCACTCTGTCTCCCTCTCGCTCTGTTTCCCTGTCTGTCTCTATGCCCCTGACTCTCTCTGTGACTGTCTCTGTCTCTCACTCTCTCACTCTCACTCTTTCCCTCTCTCACTCTCTTTCTGTCTCACTCTCTTTCTCTGTCTCTCTATCTTACTCTCTCCCTCCCGCGGTCTCTCCCTCCCGCGGTCTCTCCCTCCCGCTCTGTCACTGTCTGTCTCTCTGTCTCTCTCACACTTTCTCTGTCTCTCTCTCTCTCTCTCTCCCCGTCTCGCTCTCTCTCTCCCCGTCTCGCTCTCCCTCTCCCCGTCTCGCCCTCCCTCTCCCCGTCTCGCCCTCCCTCTCCCCGTCTCGCCCTCCCTCTCCCCGTCTCGCCCTCCCTCTCCCCGTCTCGCCCTCCCTCTCCCCGTCTCGCCCTCCCTCTCCCCGTCTCGCCCTCCCTCTCCCCGTCTCGCCCTCCCTCTCCCCGTCTCGCCCCCTCTCTCCCCGTCTCGCCCCCTCTCTCCCCGTCTCGCCCCCTCTCTCCCCGTCTCGCCCCCTCTCTCCCCGTCTCGCCCCCTCTCTCCCCGTCTCGCCCCCTCTCTCCCCGTCTCGCCCCCTCTCTCCCCGTCTCGCCCCCTCTCTCCCCGTCTCGCCCCCTCTCTCCCCGTCTCGCCCCCTCTCTCCCCGTCTCGCCCCCTCTCTCCCCGTCTCGCCCCCTCTCTCCCCGTCTCGCCCCCTCTCTCCCCGTCTCGCCCCCTCTCTCCCCGTCTCGCCCCCTCTCTCCCCGTCTCGCCCCCTCTCTCCCCGTCTCGCC
>NW_027650148.1:132500-155463 GCF_965287045.1 Carcharhinus amblyrhynchos
CTCGCTCCCTCCGTCACTCTGTCTCGCTCCCTCCGTCACTCTGTCTCGCTCCCTCCGTCACTCTGTCTCGCTCCCTCCGTCACTCTGTCTCGCTCCCTCCGTCACTCTGTCTCGCTCCCTCCGTCACTCTGTCTCGCTCCCTCCGTCACTCTGTCTCGCTCCCTCCGTCACTCTGTCTCGCTCCCTCCGTCACTCTGTCTCGCTCCCTCCGTCACTCTGTCTCGCTCCCTCCGTCACTCTGTCTCGCTCCCTCCGTCACTCTGTCTCGCTCCCTCCGTCACTCTGTCTCGCTCCCTCCGTCACTCTGTCTCGCTCCCTCCGTCACTCTGTCTCGCTCCCTCCGTCACTCTGTCTCGCTCCCTCCGTCACTCTGTCTCGCTCCCTCCGTCACTCTGTCTCGCTCCCTCCGTCACTCTGTCTCGCTCCCTCCGTCACTCTGTCTCGCTCCCTCCGTCACTCTGTCTCGCTCCCTCCGTCACTCTGTCTCGCTCCCTCCGTCACTCTGTCTCGCTCCCTCCGTCACTCTGTCTCGCTCCCTCCGTCACTCTGTCTCGCTCCCTCCGTCACTCTGTCTCGCTCCCTCCGTCACTCTGTCTCGCTCCCTCCGTCACTCTGTCTCGCTCCCTCCGTCACTCTGTCTCGCTCCCTCCGTCACTCTGTCTCGCTCCCTCCGTCACTCTGTCTCGCTCCCTCCGTCACTCTGTCTCGCTCCCTCCGTCACTCTGTCTCGCTCCCTCCGTCACTCTGTCTCGCTCCCTCCGTCACTCTGTCTCGCTCCCTCCGTCACTCTGTCTCGCTCCCTCCGTCACTCTGTCTCGCTCCCTCCGTCACTCTGTCTCGCTCCCTCCGTCACTCTGTCTCGCTCCCTCCGTCACTCTGTCTCGCTCCCTCCGTCTCGCTCCCTCCGTCTCGCTCCCTCCGTCTCGCTCCCTCCGTCTCGCTCCCTCCGTCTCGCTCCCTCCGTCTCGCTCCCTCCGTCTCGCTCCCTCCGTCTCGCTCCCTCCGTCTCGCTCCCTCCGTCTCGCTCCCTCCGTCTCGCTCCCTCCGTCTCGCTCCCTCCGTCTCGCTCCCTCCGTCTCGCTCCCTCCGTCTCGCTCCCTCCGTCTCGCTCCCTCCGTCTCGCTCCCTCCGTCTCGCTCCCTCTGTCTCGCTCTCTCTCTCTCTCTCTGTCTCTCTCTTTCTGTCTTACGCTCTTTCTCTCTGTCCGTCTCTCTCTCTGTGTCATTCTCTCTCTCTGTGTCATTCTCTCTCTCTGTGTCATTCTTTCTCTCTGTGTCATTCTTTCTCTCTGTCTCGCCCTCTCTCTGTCTCGCCCTCTCTCTGTCTCGCCCTCTCTCTGTCTCGCCCTCTCTCTGTCTCGCCCTCTCTCTGTCTCGCCCTCTCTCTGTCTCGCCCTCTCTCTGTCTCGCCCTCTCTCTGTCTCGCCCTCTCTCTGTCTCGCCCATCTCTCTGTCTCGCCTCTCTCTGTCTCGCCCTCTCTCTGTCTCGCCCTCTCTCTGTCTCGCCCTCTCTCTGTCTCGCCCTCTCTCTGTCTCGCCCTCTCTCTGTCTCGCCCTCTCTCTGTCTCGCCCTCTCTCTGTCTCGCCCTCTCTCTGTCTCGCCTCTCTCTGTCTCGCCCTCTCTCTGTCTCGCCCTCTCTCTGTCTCGCCCTCTCTCTGTCTCGCCCTCTCTCTGTCCTCGCCCTCTCTCTGTCTCGCCCTCTCTCTGTCTCGCCCTCTCTCTGTCTCGCCCTCTCTCTGTCTCGCCCTCTCTCTGTCTCGCCCTCTCTCTGTCTCGCCCTCTCTCTGTCTCGCCCTCTCTCTGTCTCGCCCTCTCTCTGTCTCGCCCTCTCTCTGTCTCGCCCTCTCTCTGTCTCGCCCTCTCTCTGTCTCGCCCTCTCTCTGTCTCGCCCTCTCTCTGTCTCGCCCTCTCTCTGTCTCGCCCTCTCTCTGTCTCGCCCTCTCTCTCTGTCTCGCCCTCTCTCTGTCTCGCCTCTCTCTGTCTCGCCCTCTCTCTGTCTCGCCCTCTCTCTGTCTCGCCCTCTCTCTGTCTCGCCCTCTCTCTGTCTCGCCCTCTCTCTGTCTCGCCCTCTCTCTGTCTCGCCCTCTCTCTGTCTCGCCCTCTCTCTGTCTCGCCCTCTCTCTGTCTCGCCCTCTCTCTGTCTCGCCCTCTCTGTCTCGCCCTCTCTCTGTCTCGCCCTCTCTCTGTCTCGCCCTCTCTCTGTCTCGCCCTCTCTCTGTCTCGCCCTCTCTCTGTCTCGCCCTCTCTCTGTCTCGCCCCTCTCTCTGTCTCGCCCTCTCCTCTGTCTCGCCCTCTCTCTGTCTCGCCCTCTCTCTGTCTCGCCCTCTCTCTGTCTCGCCCTCTCTCTGTCTCGCCCTCTCTCTGTCTCGCCCTCTCTCTGTCTCGCCCTCTCTCTGTCTCGCCCTCTCTCTGTCTGACTCTTTCTTTCTCTCGCTGTCTCTCTATCTCTCTCCCTATCTCTCGCTCTGTCCCTCTGTATCTCTTTCTCTGTCTGACTCTCTCTCTCTCTCTCTGTCTCATTCTCTTTCTCTATGTCTCTTTCTCTCTACCTCTCTGTCCCTGTCTTCTCTCTTTCTCCCATCCTTTGCTCCTTTAATTTGAACCCACCTCTTTTGCCTGAGCTTCTGGCCACCTTGTCCCCAGACATCTCCCTGTGTCCTGGAACCGAATGGTGTCTGGTTTCCCTCCCTGCCAATGGCCTGGTGGCTTTGTTGAAGAGTGTTGAAGGTGCTATGTGAATGCAGGAGGATTGTTGTTTGTAGAGGGCCGATTCAACGAGCTGGGTGGGGGGGGACTCTCTCGAGCTGTCTATCCTGCTATCCATTAGCTTTTGGATCATCGCACAGCAATGATGCTCTCTCTGGAGTGTTGTGTACTTATTGGAAAGCCTGCTCACTAATAGAATTCAACAACTCCCTAGGCCTCATTATTAATTAGAGATTCCAGGCTGGCGTTTAAAGGTACACACACACACACAACACACACACTCTCGGCCTACAACAAGACAGGCCCCAGAACGAGCCCACAACCCTTTCCGAGGCCCGCAGAGACTCCCCAGTCCTCAGTTGACCTCAGTAGCCTCGTCCGAGGGGGGGGTGGATAATCAACCCGTCCTCCCCAACTCCATCTATGCTGCCGCACCGGCCCGCCATCGACTGTGACCCCCCTCCCCGCGCCAGGTTTTCATGAGCCGAGGCGGGACCCACCAGCCGGCAGACTGTCCCAGACTGCCTTCTCGGCACATCCAGTTTCTGACCCCTATGAGGCCGGGGAGGGCTGGAGTTCTGGGCCCACAGACCCCAGATCAGTGGGCCCTCAACTTCAGCAGCCATGGCGCCTGCCAGTGGCGGGATGGGGAGGCACTCTCGCTCATGAACATTTGGCAGTTGACTGTTTTCCACTGATGAAGCCCAAACACAGCTTCTAATTAGCTCAAGCGGCCCACCTATCACAAAGACAAACACACTTCGAAACAGTGTTCACCTCAATGACGGCCTTTAATAGGTTCTTTAAACTGTCAATCATGCCTTGAATTTCAAATCCCCTGCTGAGCTAAGTGCTTTATAGGTTTTGAAGCTCAGCCAAGCATTCACAAAGTTCTCAGCTTAATAACAGTCCTGGGAAAGGCCAACAAAGAAAACTTTTGGAGCTAAAGGAACAGGTGACCACCTTTTTATTTAATCCATACTAGATGCCTTTGAAAGCAAAATAGCCCAACTAATAATTTTGCAACTTGGGATATATCAGTATTACAGTGAGGGGTGTGGGGTATATTAGTGTTACAGTGAGGGGTGTGGGGTATATCAGTGTGTTACAGTGACGGGTGTGGGGTATATCAGAGCGTTACAGTGAGGGGTGTAGGGTATATCAGAGTGTTACAGTGTGGGGTGTGGGATATATCAGTGTTACAGTGAGTGCTGTGGGGTATATCAGTGTTACAGTGAGGGGTGTGGGATATATCAGTGTTACAGTGAGGGGTGTGGGATATATCAGAGTGTTACAGTGAGGGGTGTGGGGTATATCAGAGCGTTACAGTGAGGGAGTGTGGGATATATCAGTGTTACAGTGAGGGAGTGTGGGCTCTATCAGAGTGTTGCAGTGAGGGCTGTGGGGTATATTAGAGTGTTACAGTGAGGGGTGTGGGATATATCAGTGTGTTACAGTGACGGGTGTGGGGTATATCAGTGTTACAGTGAGTGGTGTGGGATATATCAGTGTTACAGTTTGGGGTGTGGGGTATATCAGAGCATTACAGTGAGGGAGTGTGGGATATATCAGTGTTACAGTGAGGGGTGTGAGATATATCAGTGTTACAGTTTGGGGTGTGGGGTATATCAGAGCGTTACAGTGAGGGGTGTGGGATATATCAGAGTGTTACAGTGAGGGGTGTGGGATATATCAGAGTGTTACAGTGAGGGGTGTGGGATATATCAGTCTTACAGTCAGGGGTGTGGGATATATCAGTCTTACAGTCAGGGGTGTAGGATATATCAGTCTTACAGTCAGGGGTGTGGGATATATCAGTCTTACAGTCAGGGGTGTGGGATATATCAGTCTTACAGTCAGGGGTGTGGGATATATCAGAGTGTTACAGTGAGGGGTGAGGGGTATATCAGTGTGTTACAGTGAGGGCTGTGGGATATATCAGTGTTACAGTGGGGGTGTGGGATATATCAGTGTTACAGTGAGGGGTGTGGGGTATATCAGTGTTACAGTGAGGGGTGTGGGATATATCAGTGTTACAGTGAGGGGTGTAGGATATATCGGAGTGTAGGATATATCAGAGTGTTACAGTGAGGGTGTGGGGTATATCGGAGTGTTACAGTGAGGGGGTGTGGGGTATATCAGAGTTTTACAGTGAGGGGTGTGGGATATATCAGAGTGTTACAGTGAGGGTGTGGGATGTATCAGATTGTTACAGTGAGGGGTGTGGGGTATATCGGAGTGTTACAGTGAGGGGTGTGGGATGTATCAGAGTGTTACAGTGAGGGGTGTGGGGTATATCAGTGTGTTACAGTGAGGGGTGTGGGATATAAGAGTGTTACAGTGAGGGGTGTGGGATATAAGAGTGTTACAGTGAGAGGTGTGGGGTATATCGGTGTTACAGTGAGTGGTGTGGGGTATATCAGTGTTACAGTGAGGGGTGCGGGATATATCAGTGTTACAGTGAGGGGTGTGGGGTATATCAGAGTTTTACAGTGAGGGGTGTGGGATATATCAGAGTGTTACAGTGAGGGGTGTGGGATGTATCAGATTGTTACAGTGAGGGGTGTGGGGTATATCGGAGTGTTACAGTGAGGGGTGTGGGGTATATCGGAGTGTTACAGTGAGGGGTGTGGGGTATATCAGAGTTTTACAGTGAGGGGTGTGGGATATATCAGAGTTTTACAGTGAGGGGTGTGGGATATATCAGAGTGTTACAGTGAGGGGTGTGGGATATATCAGAGTGTTACAGTGAGGGGTGTGGGATATATCAGAGTGTTACAGTGAGGGGTGTGGGATGTATCAGATTGTTACAGTGAGGGGTGTGGGTATATCGGAGTGTTACAGTGAGGGGTGTGGGATGTATCAGAGTGTTACAGTGAGGGGTGTGGGGTATATCAGTGTGTTACAGTGAGGGGTGTGGGATATAAGAGTGTTACAGTGAGGGGTGTGGGATATAAGAGTGTTACAGTGAGAGGTGTGGGGTATATCGGTGTTACAGTGAGTGGTGTGGGGTATATCAGTGTTACAGTGAGGGGTGCGGGATATATCAGTGTTACAGTGAGGGGTGTGGGGTATATCGGTGTTACAGTGAGGGGTGCGGGATATATCAGAGTGTTACAGTGAGTGGTGTGGGGTATGTCAGTGTTACAGTGAGGGGTGCGGGATATATCAGTGTTACAGTGAGGGGTGTGGGGTATATCAGTGTTACAGTGAGGGGTGCGGGATATATCAGTGTTACAGTGAGGGGTGTGGGATATATCAGAGTGTTACAGTGAGTGGTGTGGGGTATATCAGTGTTACAGTGAGGGGTGTAGGATATATCAGAGTGTTACAGTGAGGACAGTGGGGTGTTTATCTGAGTGTGATGTACAGATAGGAGCTGTCTTTCTCCTGCTCTAAGTTAGCACTGTGTGTGGGGTGTTGCAGCATTGGACGGAGGCAGGCTTGTTGAGTTGTTGTGAGTGAGTGCAGCAGGTGGCATGTTTTGATGGATTCAACTGGAATTTAATGTTCTTTATGAATTATTAATTGCCAAATCGATGGGAGCCGGGTCACATTCTCAGAAAGGGTCAGGAGACAGATGGAGAAACACGACATTGGAACGTGGGTCTTTCTCTCTGAGCTCCTCTGACTCTCCCTCTAATGGACCAACCCCAAACTATAATTAGCCGGGAGAGGCTGCATCTCTGTGTGCTCTCTGAGTGTCTCGCGTTCAGTTCCCCCACCTCCCCCCCCCAGCATCTAATGGAGAACCGAGACAGACTATCCCTCTTGTTATCCCAATCTCCCCATATTGTCTCCTTCCATCCTGAGTCTTCGCCCTGTGGGTTTCAAGGTGTGGAGAGGGGTGTGGTGTTGGTTTGGGGGCAAAAGTATCTGCGGGACCTCCTGTCCGCGGATACACTGGGCTCTGAGACTGGAAAACGCCGCCCAGGGTTCAGCATTGTTCACCAGCTCCGGCTCCCGTGGCAGGCTGGGCTGGAGAATTCTGGCCACAGAGAGAGAACAAACTGTTGGTTGGCGGTTGGCGGGGTGGGGGGGGGGGGGGGCGGGGGGGGGGGGGGGCGGGGCGGGCGGGGGGGGGTGGTGGTGTTGGCGGGGGGACACGAGTTTAAAATTTACACCCCTTTTAGGAGTGATATTTGGTATACAGTGAAAAGTCTTGTTTCTTGTGTGCTATACAGACAAAGCATACCATTCATAGAGTACATAGATTTGATTTATTATTGTCACATATACTGGGGATACAGTGTTCCCGATAGTGGGGTGGGGAGGGGGTGGGGGGAGTCCAGAAATAGGGGGGGGTCATAGTTTGAGGATAAGGGGTAAACCTTTTAGGGACTGAGGTGAGGGGAAATTTCTTCACCCAGAGGGTGGGGAATGTGTGGAATTCACTCCCACAGAAAGTAGTCGAGGACAAAACATTGTGTGATTTGGAGAAGCAATTAGATATCGCTCTGGGGGCTAAAGGGACTGAAGGATATGGGGGAAGGGGGGATCCGGATATTGCCTCTCCCTCTATCTCTCTTGCTTTCTCTGTCTTTTCTCTCTCTCTGTCTTTTTCTCTCTGTCTTTCTGTCTGTCTCTCTCTATCTCTCTTTCTTTCTGTCTCTTTCTCGCTCCGTCTTTCTCTCTCTGTCTCTTTCTCTCGCTCTCTCTGTCTTTCTCTCTCCATCTTTCTGTCTCTCTTTCTCTCTTTCTCTGTCTTTCTGTCTCTCTGTCTTTCTCTCTCTCTCTGTGTCTTTCTCTCTCTCTTTAATACGCTCGTTAAAACCGACCTCTTTGGCTGACTTTATGTTCCCCTGTCTCTGATAGCTCCCTGTGCACTTCGGGGTGAAGTGCTATCTGTTGGGAAATTGAGAACTCGAGGGCAGAGGTTTAAGTTAAGAGGGGAAAGAATTAATGGATCTGAGGAGGGTACTACCAGAGGGCGATTGTATGTGGAACGAGCTGCCGGAGAAAGTTGCTGAGGCAGGGACATCGAGAATGTTTGGACAGATACATGGGTAGGAGAGGGATATGGGCTCAATGCAGGCAAGTGGGGTTAGTTTAGATGGGCAATTTGAGTGGCATGCTTAGGAAATCAGAAACACAAAGGGACTTGGGAGTCCTTGTTCAAGATTCTCTTAAGGTTAACGTGCAGGTTCAGGCAGCAGTTAGGAAGGCAAATGCAATGTTAGCATTCATATCGAGACGGCTAGGATACAAGAGCAGGGATGGACTCCTGAGGCTGTATAAGGCTCTGGTCAGACCCCATTTGGAGAATTGTGAGCAGTTTTGGGCCCCGTATCTAAGGAAGGATGTGTTGGCCTTAGAGGGGGGCCAGAGGAGGTTCACAAGAATGATCCCTGGAATGAAGAGCTTGTCGGATGAGGAACGGGTTGAGGACTCTGGGTCTGTACTCATTGGAGTTTAGAAGGATGAGGGGTGGATCTTATTGAAACTTACAGGATACTGCGAGGCCCTGGATAGAGTGGACATGGAGAGGATGTTTCCACTAGTAGGAAAAACTAGAACCAGAGAGGGCACAACCTCAGGCTAAAGGGACGATCCTTTAAAACGGAGACGGGGAGGAATTTCTTCAGCCGGAGAGTGGGGAATCTGTGGAACTCTTTGTCACAGAGGAGGCCGGGTCACTGAGTGTCTTTAAGACAGAGATAGATAGGTTCCTGATTAATAAGGGGATCAGGGGTTATGGGGAAAAGGCAGGAGAATGGGAGGTGAGAAAAATATCAGCCATGATTGAATGGCAGAGAAGGCTTGATGGTCCGAGTGGCCTGATTCTGCTCCTGTGTCTTATGGTCTAATTATTGTCACATGTATTGGGATACAGTGAAAAGTATTGTTTCTTGCGTGCTGTAGAGACAAAGCATACCATTCATAGAGTACACATTTGATTTATTATTGTCACGTGTATTGGGGTACAGTGAAAAGTATTGTTTCTTGCGTGCTGTACAGACAAAGCATACCGTTCATAGAGAAGGAAAGGAGAGATTGCAGAATGTAGTGTTACAGCCTTATGGTCTTGTGAACAAGTTTGGGCTGAAGGGCCTGTGTCTCCGTGCCATGGGTTCTGTGAATTACGCTGCGGTGTGGTATCTTGCTGTGTTCGAGATGTACCTGTCGCATCGCCTTCACGTGAGCTGGTCCACCTCAGTGACCCTGCCTCTCGCTGGCCTGAACACTGTGCCACAGGGTATTCTGCACCAAGTGCACCCAAGGCAGCGAGAGGCAAAGAACAACACAGCACAGGAAACAGGCCCTTCGGCCCCACAAGCCCGCGCCGCCCATTTTAACCCTCAGTGAGCGCCTCATTCCAATCCTCCTTCTATCTACGACTTCTGTTTACGCCTCCTGGACTCCACGATAAAGGGGTGCAAATTTAGAGAATTATATGTGCGCCCAGATTAAGGGAGGTCTAAGTTCGGGACAGTTTATTAACACCAATCAGCCTAAAAGCACGTTTTTGGGGTGTGGGAGGAAACCGGAGCACCCGGACAGGGAGGCAGGCTTTAACCAGGGAGGGGAGTGTGTGTACAGTGGGAAGCGGAACTGTTTATTGACTCTGGGCGACGCTCCGAACCAGCTCCGTTAACACTGAGAAAGCTGCCTGCATTGTCAGAGCTCTGCCTTCATTGGGAGGCTGAAACGAGATTGCAGCAGTATTCTGACAGGTCACAAACACCAGGGGAGAAGGAGGCTTCAGCAACATCATCCCTTTAAGCTGCGCACTTGCCTTTAAGAGCAGCGAGGTGGCTCACTGCCTCTCCATCGCACTCCCTGATTCACTGATACTGTGCAGTAGTGCTGAAAGCTGTGTCCAACTGTCTCTCTCTGTCTCTGTGTGTATCTCTCTCACCCTGTGTCTCATTGTCTCTCTTCTCTTTTTGACTGTCTCTTTCTCTCCCTCTGACTCTGTCTCACTCTCTCTTTCTCTCCCTGTCTCTCTCTATCCCTTTCTCCAACTCTCTCTTTCCATCTCTCCCTTTCTCCCTCTCTGTCTCTGTCTGTCTGCCTCTCTCTCACTCTCTCTGTCCCTTTCTCTAGCTCTCTGTCTGTCTCTCTCTCTCCGACTCTCTCTCTCTCTCCGTCTGTCTCTCTCTCTCCGTCTGTCTCTCTCTCTGTGTCTGTCTCTCTCTGTGTCTGTCTCTCTCTGTGTCTGTCTCTCTCTGTGTCTGTCTCTCTCTCTCTGTATCTCTCTCTCTGTCTCGCTGTCTCTCTCTGTCTCTCTCTCTCTGTCTCTCTCTCTCTCTGTCTCTCTCTCTCTCTGTCTCTCTCTCTCTCTGTCTCTCTCTCTCTCTGTCTCTCTCTCTCTCTGTCTCTCTCTCTCTGTCTGTCTCGCTGTCTGTCTGTCTCTCTCTCTCTCTGTCTCTCTCTCTGTCTTTCTCTCTTTCTCTCTCGCTGCCTGTCTCTCTCTGTCTCTCTCTCTCTCTCTGTCTCTCTCTCTCAATCTCTCTCGCACTCTCTCTCTTTCTCCGTCTTTCTCTCTCTGAGTCTTTCTCTGTCTCTCGTTCTTTCTCTCTCTCACACTCTCTCTCTGTATCTCTCTCTCTGTCTCGCTCTTTCTCCCTCTCTCTCTCCTGTGTGTGTGTGTCTCTCTCTGTCTCTCTCTTTCTCTCTCTCTCTCTCTCTCTCTGTCTCTCTCTGTGTCCTCTCTCTCTCTCTCTCCTGGCACTAGCTCCTGGTTTTGGGTGCAGTGCTGGAGTTGTGGAATGGCTCAGGGTTGCCTGCCCCGCGCGCCCCTCACCTGGGCCCTGCTCCTGCCTCAGCTTGTGTGCTGCTGCTACGGGATGGAGGCTGTGTGCCCCTCTTTCTGCAAATGCCTCTCCCCCTTCGTCCAGTGCTTCGAGGCGGATCAGGCGACAGCCTTCCCCTGGATCAGCCCGGAGGAGAGGGTGAACATTAGTGAAATGCAAGTATTGGAGCGATCTTCCCTCCCACCCCCTCCGCACCTCCTACCCAAACCTGCTCCTACTCCTATTTCTTATGTTCTTATAAACCCCCATCTTGTCCCACACCCTCCACCCATGGGTGCTATTTCTTGCCAAGTGCCAGGTTACGGAGGGTGCTGCTTGCCCTCCTGCACCTCGCCTGCCCAAGAATTACTGGCGAGGTGGGCAGAGGAGTGGCAAGTGCAGTTTAGGGCAGAACGATGGGAGGTGACGCCTTTTGGCAACAAGTAGACGGAGAGATAGTCTAAGATAAAGGGAGAAAGACTAAAGGGGGTTACAGAGATAGGGAGGGGTGTAGAGGGCTGGGAGGGGGTTACAGAGATAGGGAGGGGGTGTAGGGGGCTGGGAGGGGGTTACAGAGATAGGGAAGGGGTGTAAGGGGCTGGAGGAGGTTACAGAGATAGGGAGGGGTGTAGGGGGCTGGGAGGGGGTTACAGAGATAGGGAGGGGGTGTAGGGGACTGGGAGGGGGTTACAGAGATAGGGAGGGGGTGTAGGGGGCTGGGAGGGGGTTACAGAGATAGGGAGGGGGTGTAGGGGGCTGGAGGAGGTTACAGAGATAGGGAGGGGGGTGTAGGGGGCTGGGAGGGGGTTACAGAGATAGGGAGGGGGTGTAGGGGGCTGGAGGAGGTTACAGAGATAGGGAGGGGGGTGTAGGGGGCTGGAGGAGGTTACAGAGATAGGGAGGGGGGGTGTAGAGGCTGGAGGAGGTTACAGAGATAGGGAGGGGGATGTATGGGCTGGAGGAGGTTACAGAGATAGGAAAGGGGCTGGAGGGGGGTACAGAGATAAGGAGGGGATGTAGGGGCTGGAGGAGGTTACAGAGATAGGGAGGGGGTGTAGGGGGTTGGAGGGGGTTACAGAGATAGGGAGGGGGTGTAGGGGGTTGGAGGAGGTTACAGAGATAGGGAGGGGTTGGAGGGGGTTACAGAGATAGGGAGGGGGTGTAGGGGGTTGGAGGAGGTTACAGAGCTAGGGAGGGGCTGGAGGGGGTTACAGAGATAGGGAGGGGTGTAGGCGCTGGAGGGGGTTACAGAGATTGGGAGGGGGTGTAGGGGCTAGAAGAGGGTACAGAAGGAGGGAAGGGTGTAGGGGCTGGAGGGGGCTACAGAGATAGGGAGGGGGTATAGGGGCTGGAGGAGTGTGCCCCCCCTCCCTATCTCTACAACTTCCTCCAGCCCCTACAACCCTCCGAGATCTCTGCGTTCCTCCAATTCCGAGCATCCCCCGATTCCCCTCGCTCCGCCATTGGGGGCCGTCCCTTCAGCTGCCTGGGGGGCCCTAAGCTCTGGAATTCCCTCCCTAAACCTCTCCACCTCTCTCCTTTTTTACGACAGTCCTTGATAGAGATTATCATTGACCAAGCTTTCTGTGGCCTGTCCATGTACTTCAAGGTCAGATTCCGTCTGACAAACCCCCTGTCATATGCTCTGGGATATATTAGTGTGTTGTACCAATGTCCTGCTCACTGTGCAGTGATCCCTGGGCTAGAGAGAGAGAGGGGAAATTGGTCAGGATTCCTGCTCCTGATCACTGTCCAGTGATCCCTGGGTTAGAGAGAGAGAGGAAATCAGCCAGGGTTCCTGCTCCTGATCACTGTCCAGTGATCCCTGGGTTCGAGAGAGAGAGGGGGGAAATCAGCCAGGGTTCCTGCTCCTGATCACTGTCCAGTGATCCCTGGGTTCGAGAGAGAGAGGGGGGAAATCAGCCAGGGTTCCTGCTCCTGATCACTGTCCAGTGATGTGCTGTTGGGGATAGTGTGTAAAACTCTCCCAGTCGCATTCACACTCCCTGTTGCGAGTGGGTGTGTGTCTCATTGCCATTCGATCCCCAGTGATACTTATAGATGGACAGATTTATATATTTGCCAGTCTGGAGTTCACTAATAAATTCTGACGGATATTTTGTGTCCCATTTAAAATATTTATATATCCGAACCCTCTCCGTCTCCCTCCCGGAGGTGGTACACTGGCACAGTGGTCAGCACTGCTGCCTCACAGTGCCAGGGACCCAGGTTCGATTCCCAGCTCGGGTCACTGTCTGTACAGAATCCATACGTTCTCCCCATGTCTGCATGAGTTTTCTCCGGATGCTCTGGTTTCCTCCCACAGTCTAAACGTGCAGGTTAGGGTGGATTGGCCATGCTAAATTGTCCCTTAGTGTCCAAAGATGTGCAGGTTAGGGTGGATTGGCCATGCTAAATTGTTCCTTAGTGTCCAAAGATGTGCGGGTTAGGTGGATTGGCCATGCTAAATTGTCCCTTAGTGTCCAAACGTGTAGGTTAGGGTGGATTGGCCGTGCTAAATTGTCCCTTAATGTCCAAACATGGGTAGGTTAGGGTGGATTGGCCATGCTAAATTGTCCCTTAACGTCCAAAGATGTGTAGGTTAGGGTGGATTGGCCATGCTAAATTGTCCCTTAACGTCCAAAGATGTGTAGGTTAGGGTGGATTGGCCATGCTAAATTGTCCCTCAGTGTTAGAGGGATTAGCGAAGGTAAATATGTGGGGCTACAGGGTTAGGACCTGTGTGGGATTGTGGTGGGTGCAGACTCGATGGGCCGAATGGCCCCCTCCTGCACTGTAGGGACTCTGTGGAGTTTGTCGCCTCCGGGATAGCTGAAGTTCCTCTGTACACTCTGGGACTGAGTCAGATCCCAGGACAAGTATTGCTGAGAATCTCAGGGATGGAACAGGGGAATCTATCCGACAGCCCTTTGTCAGCAGTCTGTCTCTTTATGTACACAGAAATGACCTGGTCTCATTCTCATCTCATTCCTTCTTCCAGTTTTAATGTAATAAACATTGATGAATAGAAAGTGCATGCCCCGCACTCCTCCTCTGATACAATTACAGGCAGCAGCACTGAAGCGATTGAGTGGGAACGTTTACAGGGGAATGTGAGGTATAGTGTGTGTGATACACAGGGAGAGAGAGAGAATCACAGAGAGAGAGAGAGAATCACAGAGAGAGAGAGAGAGAATCACAGAGAGAGAGAGAGAGAATCAGAGAGAGAGAGAGAGAATCAGAGAGAGAGAGAGAGAGAATCACAGAGTGAAAGAGAGAGAATCAGAGAGAGAGAATCAGAGAGAGAGAGAGGGTTATAGAGAGTCAAACGGAGAATTACAAAGAGAGAGAGAGAGGGAAAGAAAGAATCACAAACAGAGAGAGAAAGTTACAGAATGAGAGGGAGTTACAGAGAGTGAATGTGAGAGAGAGAGTGTGAGTGACAGTGAGTGAGAGAGAGAGGGCAAGTGACAAGAGAGAGTGACAGAGTGAGACAGAAAGTTTACAAATTATGAGGGGCGTGGGCAGAGTGGATAGTCAGAAGCTTTTTCCCAGGGTGGAAGAGTCGGGGGCACAGGTTTAAGGTGCGAGGGGCAAGGTTTAAAGGAGATGTACGAGGCAGATTTTTTACTCAGAGGGTGGTGGGTGTCTGGAACTCGCTGCCGGGGGTAGGGAGTGGAAGGGGATACGATAGTGAGTTTTAAGGGGCGTCTGGACAAATCCATGAATAGGATGGGAATAGAGGGATATGGTCCCCGGAAGGGTAGTGGGGTTTAGTTCAGTTGGGGCAGCATGGTCGGTGCAGGCTTGGAGGGGCCGAAGGGCCTGTTCCTGTGCTGGAATTTTCTTTGTTCCTTACAGACTAAGTGACGCGGTCTCCCAGTCTGCGTTTAGTCTCCCTGGTGTAGGGGAGACCACATCGAGAGCAACAGTCGATCAAACTGAAGGAGATTGAGGTGAAACTTTGCTTCACTCGGAAGGAGTGTTTGGGGCCTAGAATGGGAGGAGGTAAACGGGGGGTGTCACATTTTCTGCGATGGACGGAGAAGGTGCTGTGGGAAAGGGGATCGGGTGGGATTGGGCGTGATGGAGGAGTGGGCCAGGGTGCCCCAGAGAGAACGGTCCCTGCGGAATGCTGACAGCGGGAGCGAGGGGAAGGTGTGTGGAGTGGCGGCGTCGTGGCGGAGGATAATGGATGTAGAGGCTGGTGGGGTGGAACATGAGGACAAGGGGGACCCTATCCTGATTCCGGGAGGGAGGGATGAAAGGTTTACAGTGTATTTATTAATGTCACAAGTCGGCTTACATTAACATTGCAATGAAGTTACTGTGAAAATCCCCAGTCGCCACACTCCTGTTTGGGCACACCAAGGGAGAACTTAGCATGGCCAATCCACCTAACCCGCACATCTTTGGACACTAAGGGGCAATTTAGCATGGCCAATCCACCTAACCCGCACATCTTTGGACACTAAGGGGCAATTTAGCATGGCCAATCCCCCCTAACCTGCACATCTTTGGACACTAAGGGACAATTTAGCATGGCCAATCCACCTAACCCACACATCTTTGGACACTAAGGGGCAATTTAGCATGGCCAATCCACCCTAACCTACACATCTTTGGACACTAAGGGACAATTTAGCATGGCCAATCCCCCCTAACCTGCACATCTCTGGACACTAAGGGACAATTTAGCACGGCCAAACCACCTAACCTGCATGTCTTTCAGACTGTGGGAGGAAACCGGAGCATCCGGACGAAACTCACGCAGACACGGGGAGAATGTGCAGACTCCACACAGAAAGTGACCCGAGGTTGGGAATCAAACTCGGGTCCCTGGCGCTGTGAGGCAGCAGTGCTAACCCCACTGTGTGCCAACGTGGCCCAAGGGAAACGTGGGAGATGAGTCAGACACGGTTGATTGTCCCGTCAAATTGCTGGAAGGTGGCCTCGATGGAACAGACGTGACGGAGGTGGAGAAACTGGGCTATTCGACCGGTTGGGTATCGCTCTCTCAGCAGCAGTCCCCTTTGGGATAAAGTTTATCCGTCTTTTTCAGATTGCCACTGACACAGTGATACGGAACAAACAGTACGATCTCCCCAACACGGCAGCTATCTGAGTACATTAATCTGGCCCACTTATTGGAGAGTGGATGCTGGGACAGCTCCAGTAATGGGGAGGTGAGGACAGCTCCCAGGAGAGCGTACAGCCCATTAATCAGAACTCCATTTGCTGACACTATTTGCAATTCCATGGAGTTCCCCAGAGAACCTTCCACCCTCAATAAAACTGAAATAACAAGACAGTTCAGAGAGCAGTAGAGGCCCAGAGAGTCAGGGAGCTTAAACATTAGTGTAGGTATTAGTTTGTGTGTGTGTGTGTTAGTGTATGCGTGTGTCAGTGTTTGTGTGTCAGTGTGTGTGTGTGTTAGTGTATGTGTGTGTCAATGTGTGTGTGTGTGAGTGTATGTGTGTGTCAATGTGTGTGTGTGTGTGTGTGTGTGTCTGCATGTGTAAGTGCGTGCGTTTGTCAGTGTGTCTATGTGTCTGTCTGCGTGTGTCAGTGTGTTTGTGCGTGTCAGTGTGTGTGAGAGAGACTGTGTGTGTGTGAGTGAGAGAGTGTGAGAGTGTGTGTGTGTGTGTGAAAGAGAGAGTGTGTGTGTGAAAGAGAGAGTGTGTGTGTGAGAGAGAGATGTGAGTGTGTGAGAGAGAGATGTGAGCGTGTGAGAGAGAGATGTGAGAGAGAGAGAGATGTGAGCGTGAGAGAGAGAGAGATGTGAGCGTGAGAGAGAGAGATGTGAGCGTGAGAGAGAGAGATGTGAGCGTGAGAGAGAGAGATGTGAGTGTGTGAGAGAGAGATGTGAGCGTGTGAGAGAGAGATGTGAGAGAGAGAGAGATGTGAGCGTGAGAGAGAGAGAGATGTGAGCGTGAGAGAGAGAGATGTGAGCGTGAGAGAGAGAGATGTGAGCGTGAGAGAGAGAGATGTGAGCGTGAGAGAGAGAGTGAGTGTGTGAGAGTGAGTGCATTCATTGGTGACTCAGCAGAGAATGTCAGACCTGTGAATTGATATGTTGGGTGAAAGGGATGAAGCATTTGGTATCTAAGGTGTGTCAATGAAGCAATGGTCCAACTGAATGCTGGAAGAGTATCAAGGGGCTGAATGGCCTCCTCCTGACCCTGTTGTAATTTCTAATATTTGTGCATTCTGCAGATACATCGAGAACCAGGCTGGATTAAAGAGTCTGTCCAGCCAGGACTTGACATACTACAGCAAGTTACGGAACCTGTAAGTATTTGATGGGGGACAGTGTAGAGAGAGCTTTACTCTGTATCTAACCCCATACTGTACCTGTCCTGGGAGTGATTGATGAGGGACAGTGTAGAGGGAGCTTTACTCTGTATCTAACCCCGTGCTGTACCTGTCCTGGGAGTGTTTGATGGGGGACAGTGTAGAGGGAGCTTTTCTCTGTATCTAACCCCATGCTGTACCTGTCCTGGGAATGTTTGATGGGGGGACAGTGTAGAGGGAGCTTTACTCTGTATCTAACCCCGTGCTGTACCTGTCCTGGGAGTGTTTGATGGGGGACAGTGTAGAGGGAGCTTTACTCTGTATCTAACCCTGTGCTGTACCTGTCCTGGGAGTGTTTGATGGGGGGACAGAGTAGAGGGAGCTTTATTCCGTGTATAATACTGCCGGCTGTGATGTTGTATTCTGATGGTATTTAATTTTTTCCATATAGAACAATAACCAATTCTGGACTTCAGGACGTTGCTGTGGATGTGTTTGTTCACAGCCCCTTGCTTCAGTACATGTGAGTTAACAGAAAGCTGCGATTTCCTCTTCAGCCTGTCCCCACAGTGTGTGTCCTTCCAGGACTCTCCCTTGGAGCTGTGCTCTCTCACCACCCTCCCCAAGTATTGGTCTGAGCCCAGCCACAATCTCTCCCTCCCCCTGGTCCAGCCACCTCCTGCTGAGTGGGTTGCAGTGTGTGAGCTTAGTGTCCACTCCAACATCTCACCCTCTGCTGAGTGAGAGTTTCCTGTTTAAAGTATGAAGCAATTTTATCCGAGGGACAAAGAGAGAGAGAGAGAGACACACACACAAACAGTGAGTGAGACAGCGAGAGACAGACAGAGGACGAGAGACAGAGAAAGAGATAGAGGCAGAGGGAGAGACAGAGAGGGAGGGAGACGGAGGGAGAGAGAGAGAGACAGAGAGAGAGACAGAGAGAGAGACACACACACACAGAGACACAGAGAGAGAGAGAGAAAGAGAGACACACAGAGAGACACAGACAGTGAGTGAGACAGCAAGAGACAGACGACGAGAGACAGAGAAAGAGGGAGAGGCGGAGAGAGAGACAGAGGGAGATAGAGACAGAGAGCGAGGGAGACAGAGAGCGAGGGAGACAGAGAGCGAGGGAGACAGAGAGCGAGGGAGACAGAGACAGAGACACAGCCAGAGACAGAGACACAGCCAGAGACAGAGACACAGCCAGAGACAGAGGTAGAGGCAGAGATAGAGAGACAGAAGGAGATAGAGAGAAGGGGAGACAGAGGGAAGGAGACAGAGAGAGACACAGAGAGATGGGGGAGGGAGAGAGGGTGAGAGACAGGATTAGAGAGAGGGAGAGACAGATAGAGAGGGGAAGACAGAGAGAAGAGAGACAGAGAAAGAAAGAGACAGACAGAGAGAGACTGTTTTCTCTCTGTCAGTCTGTACTGATCTTAAACACGGAACTCAGAAACGAAGCTGGGCTGAATTAGACACATCGAGCTGAAACTACAAGATATGTGATTCATTCGTTATCAAAATCGTTTGGCATCAGGGCGGTACAGTGGGTTAGCACTGCTGCCTCACACTGCCAGGGACCTGGGTTCGATTCCTGGCTCGGATCACCGTCTGTGCGGAGTCTGCACATTCTCCCCGTGTCTGTGTGGGTTTCCTCTGGGTGCTCCGGTTTCCTCCCACAGTCCGAAAGACATGTTGGTTAGGGTGTGCATTGACCGTGCTAAATTCTCCCTCAGTGTAACCCGAACAGGAGTGTGGCGACTAGGGGGATTTTTGCAGGAACTTCATTGCGGCGTTAATGTAAGCGGACTTATGACACTAATAGATAAAATCATGCTATCTCTAACTTGGAGAAACCGGCCTGGCAGATGTTGTTTGTGAAAAGCTTTATTTTGCTTGCATTGCACTTTGCAAAAGACGCAGTGAGTCGGTAGCTGAGACAGCAGGCCTTCTGAGTTTAAAAATATAGTCAGGTTCGTTAACAGGCTAGCATTTAAATCTAATTGCATGGACAGAAATACCTCAAAATGGAGTATTTGCGAGAATAAAGCAAACGACAGGGAGTGTCCACCTCGATTGTGGGTGCGGGGGTCCGCTGGGAGATCAGTCCAGGGCCCTCCTAGCCCCTGTAGACTGAGCGGCTGGGATCGCAGGGATGTTAAAGCTCTCACTCTCTCTGCTGGCCCAGTGGAGTGAAACTGGAATGTGTAGCCTGTGTAATCAGTCCGGCTCCACTCGCTGCTGCCCCGTCTGAGGCAATCCCCCCCGGGCTGGCGCTAAGCTCACTGTATTTCCAGTATTTAGTTAGCTGATCCATATTTAATCCTCCGCGGTAGTGAGCTGCTAATTTAAAATCAATTGGCCCCTCAGCTTGACCTGATTACCAGAACTGGTGAGAGAGAGAGAGAGCGGGAGATGCTCGCTCAGGACACGGTCCTGCCGCAGTGTCCCCCATTCCCCTGCCTCACCCTTCGCCCCCGCCCCTCCGCTCACTACATCCCCCTGCCTCACCCCTCGCCCCCATCCACCCCGTCCCTCCGCTCACTACATCCCCCTGCCTCACCCCTCGCCCCCACCTCCCCCATCCCTCCGCTCACTACATCCCCCTGCCTCCCCCCTCGCCCCCATCCCCCCTGTCCCTCCGCTCACTACATCCCCCTGCCTCACCCCTCGCCCCCATCCCCCCTGTCCCTCCACTCACTACATCCCCCTGCCTCCCCCCTCACCCCCACCTCCCCCATCCCTCCACTCACTACATCCCCCTGCCTCCCCCCTCACCCCCATCTCCCCCATCCCTCCACTCACTACATCCCCCTGCCTCCCCCCTCACCCCCATCTCCCCCATCCCTCCACTCACTCCATCCCCCTGCCTCCCCCCTCGCCCCCATCCCCCCTGTCCCTCCACTCACTACATCCCCCTGCCTCCCCCCTCACCCCCATCTCCCCCATCCCTCCACTCACTACATCCCCCTGCCTCCCCCCTCGCCCCCACCTCCCCCATCCCTCCGCTCACTACATCCCCCTGCCTCCCCCCTCACCCCCACCTCCCCCATCCCTCCGCTCACTCCATCCCCCTGCCTCCCCCCTCACCCCCACCTCCCCCATCCCTCCGCTCACTCCATCCCCCTGCCTCCCCCCTCACCCCCACCTCCCCCATCCCTCCGCTCACTACATCCCCCTGCCTCCCCCCTCGCCCCCACCTCCCCCATCCCTCCGCTCACTACATCCCCCTGCCTCCCCCCTCGCCCCCACCTCCCCCATCCCTCCGCTCACTACATCCCCCTGCCTCACCCCTCGCCCCCATCCCCCCTGTCCCTCCACTCACTACATCCCCCTGCCTCCCCCCTCGCCCCCACCTCCCCCATCCCTCCGCTCACCCCATCCCCCTGCCTCCCCCCTCGCCCCCACCTCCCCCATCCCTCCTCTCACTCCATCCCCCTGCCTCCCCCCTCGCCCCCACCTCCCCCATCCCTCCGCTCACCCCATCCCCCTGCCTCCCCCCTCGCCCCCACCTCCCCCATCCCTCCACTCACTACATCCCCCTGCCTCCCCCCTCGCCCCCACCTTCCCCATCCCTCCGCTCACTACATCCCCCTGCCTCACCCCTCGCCCCCACCTCCCCGTTCCTCCGCTCACCCCATCCCCCTGCCTCCCCCCTCGCCCCCACCTCCCCCATCCCTCCGCTCACCCCATCCCCCTGCCTCCCCCCTCGCCCCCACCTCCCCCATCCCTCCACTCACTACATCCCCCTGCCTCCCCCCTCGCCCCCACCTTCCCCATCCCTCCGCTCACTACATCCCCCTGCCTCACCCCTCGCCCCCACCTCCCCGTTCCTCCGCTCACCCCATCCCCCTGCCTCCCCCCTCGCCCCCACCTCCCCCATCCCTCCGCTCACTACATCCCCCTGCCTCCTCCCTCGCCCCCACCTTCCCCATCCCTCCGCTCACTACATCCTCCTGCCTCACCCCTCGCCCCCATCCCCCCTGTCCCTCTGCTCACTATATCCTCCTGCCTCACCCCTCGCCCCCACCTCCCCGTTCCTCCGCTCACCCCATCCCCAACCTCACCCCTCACCCCATTCCCCCACCCTCCCCGTGCCGCATCCCCCTGCCCTTCCCATGCTCCATCCCCCTCGCGCTCTCTCTCCCTCCCTCCTTCTCATTCTGTCTCCCTCTGTCTCCCTCTCTCTGTCTCTCTCACTCTCTGACTCTCTCTCTTTCACTCTGTCTCACTCACTCTCTGTCTCTCTCACTCACTCTCTGTCTCTCTCACTCTCTCTCACTCTCTCTCACTCTCTCTCACTCTCTGTCTCTCTCTGTCTGTCTCTCTGTCTGTCTCTCTCTGTCTGTCTCTCTCTGTCTGTCTCTCTCTGTCTGTCTCTCTCTGTCTGTCTCTCTCTGTCTCTCTCTCTGTCTGTGTCTCTCTCTCTGTCTGTGTCTCTCTCTCTGTCTGTGTCTCTCTCTGTGTCTCTCTCTCTCTGTGTCTCTCTCTCTCTGTGTCTCTCCCTCTCTGTCTCTTTCTCTCTCTCTCTGTCTCTCTCTGTCTCTCTCTCTGTCTCTGTCTCTCTCTCTCTCTCTGTCTATTTATCAAAGGTGATTGGTGAAGAGTTATCACTGAAGTATCGTAACCCTGGCGGAAATGAATTAATCTGATTTACCATCATCATCTTTAAAATTCTGCAGACCTACAATTCCATCTATCTCAGTCACTCTCTATCAGTCTCTCTCCCTATCCGTCTCAATCACACCATCTGCCTGCTCTCCCCCTCGCGCTCTCTCCCCCTCGCGCTCTCTCCCCCTCGCGCTCTCTCCCCCTCGCGCTCTCTCCCCCTCGCGCTCTCTCCCCCTCGCGCTCTCTCCCCCTCGCGCTCTCTCCCCCTCGCGCTCTCTCCCCCTCGCGCTCTCTCCCCCTCGCGCTCTCTCTCACGTTATTGTCATGTGTATCAGGATACAGTGAAAAGTATTGTTCTTTGCGCGCTATACAGATAAGGCATACCATTCATAGAGAAGGAAAGGAGAGAGTGCAGAATGTAGTGTTACAGTCACAGCGAGGGTGTAGAGAAAGATCAACATAATGCGAGGTAGGTCCATTCAAAAGTCTGACAGCAGCAGGGAAGAAGCTGTTCTTGAGTCGGTCGGTACGTGACCTCAGACTTTTGTATCTTTTTCCCGACGGAAGAAGGTGGAAGAGAGAACGTCCGGGGTGCGTTGGGGGGGGGGCCCTTGATTATGCCGGCTGCTTTTCCCCGAGGCAGCGGGAAGTGTAGACGGAGTCAATGGATGGGAGGCTGGTTTGTTTGATGGATTGGGCTACATTCACCACCCTTTTGTAGTTCCTTGCGGTCTTGGGCAGAGCAGGAGCCCAGACCAAGCTGTGATACAACCAGAAAGAGTGCTTTCTATGGGGCATCTGTAAAAGTTGGTGAGAGTCGTAGTGGACATGCCAAATTTCCTTAGTCTTCTGAGAAAGTAGAGGCATTGGTGGGACTTTGGGGAATGGCTGATTTTTTTTCTTTTATACCAACAGAAACCTGTCATCGAACGCACTGCTGACTCTATCCTGGAAGTCTTTTGAATCCCTTCCCCTCATAGAACTGTGAGTATTGCCGAATTTTGTTTGCTTTACAGGAAACAGAAAACTGCTCCCATGAGCGGTAATGTTAACCGGAGGCTCACGCACACCAAAAGAAAAACTCTCAGATCTCCAGATATTCTGTATACAAATCGTTCAAACACATACGTGGGCGGACGGTGGCACAGTGGGTTAGCACTGCTGCCTCACAGTGCCAGGGACCCGGGTTCGATTCCCGGCTCGGGTCACTGTTTGTGTGGAGACTGCACATCCTCCCCGTGTCTGCGTGGGTTTCCTCCGGGTGCTCTGGTTTCTTCCCACAGTTCAAAGATGTGTAGGTTAGGGTGGATTGGCCATGCTAAATTGCCTCTTAGTGTCCAAAGATGTGCAGGTTAGGTGGATTGGCCATGCTAAATTGCCCCTTAGTGTCCAAAGATGTTTAGGTTTGGGGGGATTGGCCATGGTAAAAGTGTGGTAAAAGCATGGTATACTGGGGTATAAGATACCCTGTCAGAGAGTTGGTGCAGACTTGATGTGTCAAATGGCCCCTCCTGAACTGTAGGGATTCTACACAATAATGTGAAATGTACCTGAGAGGATGAGTTCTCAGAGAGAAGGTATTTTTCCTTACAATTATGGAATATCAATGCGAT
>NW_027650149.1:0-122500 GCF_965287045.1 Carcharhinus amblyrhynchos
AGATGAGGGTAGTGTGGTGGATGTGGTTTACGTGGATTTTGAAATGGATGAGGGTAGTGTGGTGGATGTGGTTTACATGGATTTTGACATGGATGAGGGTAGTGTGGTGGATGTGGTTTACATGGATTTTGAAATGGATGAGGGTGCGGATGAGGGTAGTGTGGTGGATATGGTTTATGTGGATTTTGAAATGGATGAGGGTGCAGATGAGGGTAGTGTGGTGGATGTGGTTTACGTGGATTTTGACACGGATGAGGGTGCAGATGAGGGTAGTGTGGTGGATGTGGTTTACGTGGATTTTGAAATGGATGAGGGTAGTGTGGTGGATGTGGTTTACATGGATTTTGACATGGATGAGGGTAGTGTGGTGGATGTGGTTAACCTGGATTTTGACACGGATGAGGGTAGTGTGGTGGATGTGGTTTACGTGGATTTTGAAATGGATGAGGGTAGTGTGGTGGATGTGGTTTACATGGATTTTGACATGGATGAGGGTGCGGATGAGGGTAGTGTGGTGGATGTGGTTAACGTGGATTTTGACATGGGGATCTTACTAAGAAGGCACATGGGATACAGGGTGACCTGACAAGTATCCCTTGTATAACTGGCTTAGCGGTAGGAGACAGAGGGTGGTGAGAGATGGCTTGCTTGAGTGACTGGAGGCCGGTGGTGACGTATCTCAGGGCTCCATGCTGGGCCCAATATCGTTCCTCATTTATATAAATAGAACATCACAGCGCAGTACAGGCCCTTCGGCCCTCGATGTTGCGCCGACCAGTGGAACCAATCTAATGACCCTCTAACCTAAACTATTCCAATGTTATCCATATGCCTATCCACTGACCATTTGAACGCCCTTAAAGTTGGCGAGTCCACAACTGCTGCAGGCAGGGCATTCCACACCCTCACTACCCTCTGAGTAAAGAACCTACCTCTGACATCCGTCCTATAATTACCACCCCTTAATTTAAAGCTATGTCCCTCGTGTTAGCCGTCACCATCTGAGGAAAAAGGCTCTCACTGTCCACCCTATCTAACCCTCTGATCATCTTGTATGCCTCAATTAGGTCACCTCTTAACCTTCTTCTCTCTAATGAAAATAACCTCAAGTTCCTCAGCCTTTCCTCATAAGACCTTCCCACCATACCAGGCAACATCCTAGTAAACCCCCTCTGCACCCTTTCCAATGTCTCCACATCTTTCTTATAATGCGGTGACCAGAACTGTACACAGTACTCCAAGTGCGGCCGCACCAGAGTTTTGTACAGTTGTAACATGACCTCACGGCTCCAAAATTCAATCCCTCTACCAATAAAAGCTAACACACCATACGCCTTCTTCACAACCTTATCAACCCGGGTGCCAACTTTCAGGGATCTATGCACATGTACCCGAGATCTCTCTGCTCGTCAACACTACTAAGAGTCCTTCCATTAGCCCTGTACTCCTGTTACTCTTACCAAAGTGAATCACCTCACACTTTTCCGTATTAAACTCCATCTGCCACCTCTCGGCCCAGCTCTGCAGCTTATCTATGTCCCTCTGCGAACTGTAACATCCATCCTCACTGTCTACAACTCCTCCGACTTTGGTGTCGTCAGCAAATTTACTAATCCATCCTTCTACACCCTCGTCTAGGTCATTTATAAAAATGGCAAACAGCAGTGGCCCCAAAACAGATCCTTGAGGTACACCACTAGTAACTGAACTCCAGGTTGAATATTCCTATCAACCCAGCACCCTCTGTCTTCTATCAGCTAGCCAATTCCTGATCCAAACTGCTAAATCCCCCTCGATCCCATGCATCTGCATTTTCTGCAGTAGCCTACATGGAGAACCTTATCAAACGCTTTGCTAAAGTCCATATACACCACGTCAACTGCCTTACCCATATCCACCTCTTTGGTCACCTTTTCAAAAAAAAGTTGGTGAGGTCACATTGATGACTGTGTCGGGGCTCCGGGGGGGGGTAGTAAGTTTGCTGATAACACCAAGATTGGTTAACGGCGAAGTTGGGTGTTTTGGGTTACGGGAAGATAGAGACAAGATGGTCAAATGGACAGATTAGCGACAGATGGAACTTAACCCTTGAAAAGTGCGGGGTGAAACATTTTGGAAGGAGTGACGAGACAAGGAAGTACTCGGTGAATGGTGGGACACTGGGAACTTCCGCAGAACAAAGAGACGTGATTATCCATAGACGTCGGAAGGCAGATTAGTAGTCCAAAGATGTGCCGGTTACGTTGGCTGGCTGTGCTAAGAAAGTACTCCTTGGCGTCCAGGGATGCGTAGGTTGGAGGGATTGGTGGGTATAATAGAGAGGGACGTGGGGTTGGGGCCTGGGTGGGATTGTGTTCGGTGCAGACTCGATGGGCCTCTTTCTATACTGTAGGGTGGTGAAAAAGGTAGATAGGACCTTTATCAATTGGGGTATCGAGTAGAAAAGCAGGGAGGTGATGTTGGAGTTGTGTAGAACTGGAATACTGTGTGCAGTTCTGGTCATTACAGGAAGGGTGTCATCGCACTGGAGGGGGTTGTGGAGGAGATTGACCAGGATACTGCCGGGGATGGAGCGTTTAGGTTATGAAGAGAGCTTGGGTAAGAATTGGGTTGTTTTCTCTGGAGCAGAGAAGGCGACCCGATCGAGGTGTACGAGGGATAGAGTGGATAAGAACATAAGAAATAGGAGCAGGAGTAGGCCATCTGGCCCTTCGAGCCTGCCCCGCCATTCAATAAGATCATGGCTGATCTGTCGTGGCTCAGTTCCACTTTCCCACCCTCTCCCCTTAATCCCCTCGCTTATCAAAAACCCATCAACCCGTGTCTTAAAAATATTTAGCGAGGCAGCCTCCACCACTTCAACGGGCAGAGAATTCCAGAGATTCACCACCCTTTGAGTGAAGAAGTTCCTCCTCAACTCCGTTCTAAACCGCCTCCCCTTTATCCTGAGGCTGTGCCCTCTAGTCCTACTGTCCTTTCTGAGCGGGAAGAGTCTCTCCACCTCTATCCTATCCATCCCATTCATCATCTTATACGTCTCAATGAGATCTCCCCTCATTCTTCTAAACTCTAACGAGTACAAGCCTAGTTTGGAGTAACGGTTCCCCTGAGGGTCAGTTACGAGGGGGTCACAGGTTCAAGGTGAGGGGGTCGGGAGGGATTTGAGGAAAAGCTTTTGTCCCCAGAGGGTGGTGAGGGTCTGGAATGCGCTAGGCCTCACATCCTTTAGAAAGTACCCGGATGAGCACTTGGCACATTGACATTGGCCAAGTGCTGGGAACTGGGATGAGGTGGGCAGGTCAGGGCCTTTCATGCGTCAGTATGGGTTCGACAGACCGAAGGGCCTCTCCTACACCGTGGGGCTTGGTGATTTGACAATCTTGTTCCTAATTCGAGTCGCAATTTGCCCTGGGCCAGGCCCCACTCTCAAACTCAGTCCTCACTGATTCAGGGCCCGCAAGCTTGTGTCGATAGACAGACGCCAACGGGACGAAGGGTCTCCTGCTGCCAAACTCTATGACGGGGCGGCGAGCGCTTTCCAAAAGCTTTCCACTTGTGGGAAAATGTTTAATTCCCGAAGGATCGGAAAAGCAGAGGAAACGACAAAATGGTTCACTCTTTTTATTTGCATCAACTTAGTGAATTTGGGCGGAAGGGGTGAATTTTTGTTGCTAAATTCTATTTCTGTTGTACGAAGAAAGCACAATCCCACCCAGAACCTACCCCCATATATTACACCCACGAACCGAGGCATCCCTACTTAGTGCGTAGTTTGGCCATCTTTGGAAAGTAGGCATCTCCTAACCCAGCTGGCACTGTTTCAATCTGTGCCAATTTCTAAGGGCACAAGATCCTTTTTTCATTCATGGGACATGGGCATCGCTGGCTGGGCCAATATTTATTGCCCATCCCTAGTTGCCCGAGGGCAGTTGGGAGTCACCCACATTGCTGTGGCTCTGGAGTCACATATAGACCAGACCGGGTACAGATTTCCTTCCCTAAAGGGGAACCAGATGGGTTTTTCCAACAATGGTTTCATCAGTAGATTCTTAATTCCAGATTTTTTTTTATATATAGAATTCAAATTCCATCATCTGCCGTGATGGGATTCGAACCCCGGGTCTCTGGATTATCAGTCCAGTGACACCAGCACCATAGGATCATAGGGTTTGGGTGTCACGGTGGCACAGTGGGTTAGCGCTGCTGCCTCACAGCGCCAGGGAGCCGGGTTCAATTCCCAGCTTGGGTCACTGGCCGTTTGCACATTCTCCCCGTGTCTGCGTGGGTTTTCTCCGGGTGCTCCAGTTTCCTCCCACAGTCCAAAGATGTGTAGGTTAGGGTGGAGTGGCCATGCTAAATTGTCCCTTAGTGTCCAAAGATGTGTAGGTTAGGAGGATTGGCCATGCTAAATTGCCCCTTAGTGTCCAAAGATGTGTAGGTTAGGGTGGATTGGCCATGCTAAATTGTCCCTTAGTGCACAAAGATGTGTAGGTTAGGGTGGATTGGCCATGCTAAATTGTCCCTTAGTGTCCAAAGATGTGTAGGTTAGGGTGGATTGGCCATGCTAAATTGTCCCTTAGTGTCCAAAGATGTGTAGGTTAGGGTGGATTGGCCATGCTAAATTGTCCCTTAGTGCACAAAGATGTGTAGGTTAGGGTGGATTGGCCATGCTAAATTGTCCCTTAGTGCACAAAGATGTGTAGGTTTCGGTGGATTGGCCATGCTAAATTGTCCCTTAGTGTCCAAAGATGTGTAGGTTAGGGTGGATTGGCCATGCTAAATTGTCCCTTAGTGTCCAAAGATGTGTAGGTTAGGGTGGATTGGCCATGCTAAATTGTCCCTTAGTGTCCAAAGATGTGTAGGTTAGGGTGGATTGGCCATGCTAAATTGTCCCTTAGTGTCCAAAGATGTGTAGGTTAGGGTGGATTGGCCATGCTAAATTGTCCCTTCGTTCCAAAATGTGTAGGTTAGGTGGATTGGCCATGCTAAATTGTCCCTTAGTGTCCAAAGATGTGCAGGTTAGGTGGATTGGCCATGTTAAATTGTCCCTTCGTTCCAAAATGTGTAGGTTAGGTGGATTGGCCATGCTAAATTGTCCCTTAGTGTCCAAAGATGTGTAGGTTAGGGGGGATTGGCCATGCTAAATTGTCCCTTAGTGTCCAAAGATGTGTAGGTTAGGGTGGATTGGCCATGCTAAATTGTCCCTTAGTGTCCGAAGATGTGTAGGTTAGGGGGATTGGCCATGCTAAATTGTCCCTTAGTGCACAAAGATGTGTAGGTTAGGGTGGATTGGCCATGCTAAATTGTCCCTTAGTGTCCAAAGATGTGTAGGTTAGGGTGGATTGGCCATGCTAAATTGTCCCTTAGTGCACAAAGATGTGTAGGTTTCGGTGGATTGGCCATGCTGAATTGTCCCTTAGTGTCCAAAGATGTGTAGGTTAGGGTGGATTGGCCATGCTAAATTGTCCCTTAGTGTCCAAAGATGTGTAGGTTAGGGTGGATTGGCCATGCTAAATTGTCCCTTAGTGTCCAAAGATGTGTAGGTTAGGGTGGATTGGCCATGCTAAATTGCCCCTTAGTGTCCAAAGATGTGTAGGTTAGGGTGGATTGGCCATGCTAAATTGTCCCTTAGTGTCCAAAGATGTGTAGGTTAGGGTGGATTGGCCATGCTAAATTGCCCCTTAGTATTGGGGGGGGGTTAGCAGGGTAAATGTTGGGGGTATATGGGGATAGGGCCTGGTTGGGATTGTTGGCGATGGGTCTGTAGGGTTTCCGTGATGCTGACGGCAGTCGGATGTGGAGACTCGGAGCTCGGTGGTTGACTGTGGATTTCCCACTCTTGTTCTGTAGCTCATCACGGATGCCCTCCTCTCACTGCAGTTCCTCTTCCTGAGGAGGAACCTCAAGGCGGAAGACTGGCGGAGTGCCCACCTACTGAGTGTGATCAGTGTACCGGTCACGATGCTGAACCCTGCCAACTCCGACACAGTAAGCACAGCTAGTTACTGCGCGTCTCCCACAGATAACTCTTACCCCCAACTGGAGCCCCTCCTAATCCCCTGCTTCATCCTCAGGCTGTATTAATGAACCCCGGGGGATGCTGATCAATGAGACACTCACGGGGGGATACCATAAACTGCGCGACCCTGAGGCCCTGCGACCCTGAGGCCCATAACCATATGACCCTGAGGCCCTGCCACCCCGTGACCCCAATGCCCCGGCCCCGAGGCCCATGACCCCACGACCGCGAGGTCTCGCCACCCCAAGGCCCGCCACTTCCAAGGCCCCAATTCCCCGACCCCGAGGCCCCGCCATCCTGAGGCCTCGCCACTCCAATACCCGTAAGGCCCTGCCACCCCGAGGCCCGCGACCTCGGTGCCCCAACCCTGAGGTCCTGTGACTCCAAGACCCAACTCTGAGGCCCCGCAACCCTGAGGCCCTGTGACTCCGAGGCCCCGCAATCCCGAGGCCCTGCCGTTCTGAGGCCTCGCCACTCCAACACCTGTAAGGCCCTGCCACCCCGAGGCCCCGTGACTCCAAGACCCGCGACTCCAGTGCCCTGACCCCAAGGCCTCATGACTCCGAGGCCCCCTGACCCTGAGGCCCTGTGACCCTGAGGCCCACGATCCCGAGGCCTCGCCACTCCAACACTCCTAAGGCCCTGCCACCCCGAGGCCCACGATCCCGGTGCCCCGACCCTGAGGCCCTGTGACACCAAGGCCCGCAATCGCGAGGCCCCACCATCCTGAGGCCTCGCCACTCCAACACCCCTAAGGCCTTGCCACCCCGAGGCCCGTGACCCCGGTGCCCCGACCCTGAGGCCCTGTGACTCCAAGGCCCATGACCCCGGTGCCCCGACCCTGAGGCCCTGTGACCCTGAGGCCCACGATCCCGAGGCCTCGCCATCCTGAGGCCTTGCCACTCCAACACCCGTAAGGCCCTGCCACCCCGAGGCCCCGTGACTCCGGTGCCCCGACTCCGAGGCCCCCTGACCCCGAGGCCCACGATCCTGAGGCCTTGCCACTCCAACACCCCTAAGGCCCTGCCACCCCGAGGCCTGCGACCCCGATGCCCCGACCCTGAGGCCCTGTGACTCCAAGGCCCGTGATCCCGAGGCCCCGACACCCTGAGGCCTTGCCACTCCAACACCCTGAGGCCCTGTGACTCCAAGGCCCTCCATCCTGAGGCCCCGCCATCCTGAGGCCTTGCCACTCCAACACCCTGAGGCCCTGTGACTCCAAGGCCCCGCCATCCTGAGGCCTTGCCACTCCAAGGCCCGCGACCCTGAGGCCTGCGCACCCAAGGCCCCTGTGACCCTGAGGCCCTGTGACTCCAAGGCCCGCGACCCTGAGGCCTGCGCACCCAAGGCCCCTGTGACCCTGCCACCCCAATAATCGAGGTCCTGTGGTGATTTGACGCCTGTCTTTGGCGAAAGATTAGATGTGAGTGATGAACACGATGGAATGATCTGTACTTCTCCCTGTCGCACTGGAACATTCCGACGGTGGGGGTTAAAATATCTGGCAATCACAGGATCCTGTATCCGAGACCAATCACCTTTCTGTCACGTTCTGCTTCAGATGCCGTGCGAATATCTATCGCTGGAGGTTATGGAGAGATGGATCATCAGTACGTATAACCCCGTTACGTTCCAACAGTTCACACATCGGTGCCCCAACATTGAGTGAACGAGAGAGAGGGCGAGGGATAGAACAGCAGATTGGCACATTGGCCCACACTGAGTCCACAGACACACACGGGTGGGGCGGTTGAAAGAAAAATCTGTATTCCCAGTTACTGACAATACTGCCCCAATACATTCCCAGTTACTGTACGGACAATACTGCCCCAATACAGTCCCAGTTACTGTACGGACAATACTGCCCCAATACAGTCCCAGTTACTGTACTGACAATACTGCCCCAATACATTCCCAGTTACTGTACTGACAATACTGCCCCAATACATTCCCAGTTACTGTACGGACAATACTGCCCCAATACATTCCCAGTTACTGTACGGACAATACTGCCCCAATACAGTCCCAGTTACTGTACTGACAATACTGTCCCAATACATTCCCAGTTACTGTACTGACAATACTGCCCCAATACATTCCCAGTTACTGTACTGACAATACTGCCCCAATACATTCCCAGTTACTGACAATACTGCCCCAATACATTCCCAGTTACTGTACTGACAATACTGTCCCAATACATTCCCAGTTACTGTACTGACAATACTGCCCCAATACAGTCCCAGTTACTGACAATACTGTCCCAATACATTCCCAGTTACTGTACTGACAATACTGCCCCAATACATTCCCAGTTACTGTACGGACAATACTGCCCCAATACAGTCCCAGTTACTGTACGGACAATACTGCCCCAATACATTCCCAGTTACTGTACTGACAATACTGCCCCAATACATTCCCAGTTACTGTACGGACAATACTGCCCCAATACATTCCCAGTTACTGTACGGACAATACTGCCCCAATACAGTCCCAGTTACTGTACTGACAATACTGTCCCAATACATTCCCAGTTACTGTACTGACAATACTGCCCCAATACAGTCCCAGTTACTGACAATACTGCCCCAATACATTCCCAGTTACTGTACTGACAATACTGTCCCAATACATTCCCAGTTACTGTACTGACAATACTGCCCCAATACAGTCCCAGTTACTGACAATACTGCCCCAATACATTCCCAGTTACTGTACTGACAATACTGTCCCAATACAGTCCCAGTTACTGTACTGACAATACTGTCCCAATACAGTCCCAGTTACTGTACTGACAATACTGTCCCAATACATTCCCAGTTACTGTACTGACAATACTGTCCCAATACATTCCCAGTTACTGTACTGACAATACTGCCCCAATACATTCCCAGTTACTGTACGGACAATACTGTCCCAATACATTCCCAGTTACTGTACTGACAATACTGCCCCAATACAGTCCCAGTTACTGTACTGACAATACTGCCCCAATAAAGTCCCAGTTACTGTACTGACAATACTGCCCCAATACAGTCCCAGTTACTGTACTGACAATACTGCCCCAATACAGTCCCAGTTACTGTACTGACAATACTGTCCCAATACAGTCCCAGTTACTGTACTGACAATACTGTCCCAATACATTCCCAGTTACTGTACTGACAATACTGCCCCAATACATTCCCAGTTACTGTACTGACAATACTGCCCCAATACAGTCCCAGTTACTGTACGGACAATACTGCCCCAATACAGTCCCAGTTACTGTACGGACAATACTGCCCCAATACATTCCCAGTTACTGTACGGACAATACTGCCCCAATACAGTCCCAGTTACTGTACTGACAATACTGCCCCAATACAGTCCCAGTTACTGTACTGACAATACTGCCCCAATACAGTCCCAGTTACTGTACTGACAATACTGCCCCAATACAGTCCCAGTTACTGTACTGACAATACTGCCCCAATACATTCCCAGTTACTGTACGGACAATACTGCCCCAATACATTCCCAGTTACTGTACTGACAATACTGCCCCAATACATTCCCAGTTACTGTACTGACAATACGGTCCCAATACATTCCCAGTTACTGTACTGACAATACTGCCCCAATACAGTCCCAGTTACTGTACGGACAGTACTGCCCCAATACAGTCCCAGTTACTGTAGTGACAATACTGCCCCAATACATTCCCAGTTACTGTACGGACAGTACTGCCCCAATACATTCCCAGTTACTGTACTGACAATACTGTCCCAATACAGTCCCAGTTACTGTACTGACAATACTGCCCCAATACATTCCCAGTTACTGTACTGACAATACTGTCCCAATACATTCCCAGTTACTGTACTGACAATACAGCCCCAATACATTCCCAGTTACTGTACTGACAATACAGCCCCAATACATTCCCAGTTACTGTACTGACAATACAGCCCCAATACATTCCCAGTTACTGTACTGACAATACTGTCCCAATACATTCCCAGTTACTGTACTGACAATACTGCCCCAATACATTCCCAGTTACTGTACTGACAATACTGTCCCAATACATTCCCAGTTACTGTACTGACAATACTGCCCCAATACATTCCCAGTTACTGTACTGACAATACTGCCCCAATACATTCCCAGTTACTGTACTGACAATACTGCCCCAATACATTCCCAGTTACTGTGCTGACAATACTGCCCCAATACAGTCCCAGTTACTGTACTGACAATACTGTCCCAATACAGTCCCAGTTACTGTACGGACAATACTGCCCCAATACATTCCCAGTTACTGTACTGACAATACTGTCCCAATACAGTCCCAGTTACTGTACTGACAATACTGTCCCAATACATTCCCAGTTACTGTACTGACAATACTGCCCCAATACATTCCCAGTTACTGTACTGACAATACTGCCCCAATACATTCCCAGTTACTGTACTGACAATACTGCCCCAATACAGTCCCAGTTACTGTACTGACAATACTGCCCCAATACAGTCCCAGTTACTGTACGGACAATACTGCCCCAATACATTCCCAGTTACTGTACGGACAATACTGCCCCAATACAGTCCCAGTTACTGTACTGACAATACTGCCCCAATACAGTCCCAGTTACTGTACTGACAATACTGCCCCAATACAGTCCCAGTTACTGTACTGACAATACTGCCCCAATACAGTCCCAGTTACTGTACTGACAATACTGCCCCAATACATTCCCAGTTACTGTACGGACAATACTGCCCCAATACATTCCCAGTTACTGTACTGACAATACTGCCCCAATACATTCCCAGTTACTGTACTGACAATACTGTCCCAATACATTCCCAGTTACTGTACTGACAATACTGCCCCAATACAGTCCCAGTTACTGTACGGACAGTACTGCCCCAATACAGTCCCAGTTACTGTACTGACAATACTGCCCCAATACATTCCCAGTTACTGTACGGACAGTACTGCCCCAATACATTCCCAGTTACTGTACTGACAATACTGTCCCAATACAGTCCCAGTTACTGTACTGACAATACTGCCCCAATACATTCCCAGTTACTGTACTGACAATACTGTCCCAATACATTCCCAGTTACTGTACTGACAATACAGCCCCAATACATTCCCAGTTACTGTACTGACAATACAGCCCCAATACATTCCCAGTTACTGTACTGACAATACAGCCCCAATACATTCCCAGTTACTGTACTGACAATACTGTCCCAATACATTCCCAGTTACTGTACTGACAATACTGCCCCAATACATTCCCAGTTACTGTACTGACAATACTGTCCCAATACATTCCCAGTTACTGTACTGACAATACTGCCCCAATACATTCCCAGTTACTGTATGGACAATACTGCCCCAATACATTCCCAGTTACTGTACTGACAATACTGCCCCAATACATTCCCAGTTACTGTACTGACAATACTGCCCCAATACATTCCCAGTTACTGTACTGACAATACTGCCCCAATACATTCCCAGTTACTGTGCTGACAATACTGCCCCAATACAGTCCCAGTTACTGTACTGACAATACTGCCCCAATACATTCCCAGTTACTGTACTGACAATACTGCCCCAATACATTCCCAGTTACTGTACGGACAATACTGCCCCAATACAGTCCCAGTTACTGTACTGACAATACTGTCCCAATACATTCCCAGTTACTGTACTGACAATACTGCCCCAATACATTCCCAGTTACTGTACTGACAATACTGCCCCAATACATTCCCAGTTACTGTACTGACAATACTGCCCCAATACAGTCCCAGTTACTGTACTGACAATACTGCCCCAATACATTCCCAGTTACTGTACTGACAATACTGTCCCAATACATTCCCAGTTACTGTACTGACAATACTGCCCCAATACATTCCCAGTTACTGTACTGACAATACTGCCCCAATACAGTCCCAGTTACTGTACTGACAATACTGTCCCAATACAGTCCCAGTTACTGTACGGACAATACTGCCCCAATACATTCCCAGTTACTGTACTGACAATACTGTCCCAATACAGTCCCAGTTACTGTACTGACAATACTGTCCCAATACATTCCCAGTTACTGTACTGACAATACTGCCCCAATACATTCCCAGTTACTGTACTGACAATACTGCCCCAATACATTCCCAGTTACTCTACTGACAATACTGTCCCAATACAGTCCCAGTTACTGTACGGACAATACTGCCCCAATACATTCCCAGTTACTGTACTGACAATACTGTCCCAATACAGTCCCAGTTACTGTACTGACAATACTGCCCCAATACAGTCCCAGTTACTGTACTGACAATACTGCCCCAATACATTCCCAGTTACTGTACTGACAATACTGCCCCAATACAGTCCCAGTTACTGTACTGACAATACTGTCCCAATACAGTCCCAGTTACTGTACTGACAATACTGCCCCAATACAGTCCCAGTTACTGTACTGACAATACTGCCCCAATACATTCCCAGTTACTGTACTGACAATACTGTCCCAATACATTCCCAGTTACTGTACTGACAATACTGCCCCAATACATTCCCAGTTACTGTACTGACAATACTGCCCCAATACAGTCCCAGTTACTGTACTGACAATACTGTCCCAATACATTCCCAGTTACTGTACTGACAATACTGCCCCAATACAGTCCCAGTTACTGTACGGACAATACTGCCCCAATACAGTCCCAGTTACTGTACTGACAATACTGTCCCAATACATTCCCAGTTACTGTACTGACAATACTGTCCCAATACATTCCCAGTTACTGTACTGACAATACTGCCCCAATACAGTCCCAGTTACTGTACGGAGAATACTGCCCCAATACATTCCCAGTTACTGTACTGACAATACTGTCCCAATACATTCCCAGTTACTGTACTGACAATACTGCCCCAATACAGTCCCAGTTACTGTACGGAGAATACTGCCCCAATACATTCCCAGTTACTGTACTGACAATACTGTCCCAATACATTCCCAGTTACTGTACTGACAATACTGTCCCAATACATTCCCAGTTACTGTACTGACAATACTGTCCCAATACATTCCCAGTTACTGTACGGACAATACTGTCCCAATACATTCCCAGTTACTGTACTGACAATACTGCCCCAATACATTCCCAGTTACTGTACTGACAATACTGCCCCAATACAGTCCCAGTTACTGTACGGAGAATACTGTCCCAATACATTCCCAGTTACTGTACTGACAATACTGTCCCAATACATTCCCAGTTACTGTACGGACTATACTGCCCCAATACAGTCCCAGTTACTGTACTGACAATACTGTCCCAATACATTCCCAGTTACTGTACTGACAATACTGTCCCAATACATTCCCAGTTACTGTACGGACAATACTGCCCCAATACAGTCCCAGTTACTGTACTGACAATACTGTCCCAATACATTCCCAGTTACTGTACGGACAATACTGTCCCAATACATTCCCAGTTACTGTACTGACAATACTGCCCCAATACATTCCCAGTTACTGTACTGACAATACTGCCCCAATACAGTCCCAGTTACTGTACGGAGAATACTGTCCCAATACATTCCCAGTTACTGTACTGACAATACTGTCCCAATACATTCCCAGTTACTGTACGGACTATACTGCCCCAATACAGTCCCAGTTACTGTACTGACAATACTGTCCCAATACATTCCCAGTTACTGTACTGACAATACTGTCCCAATACATTCCCAGTTACTGTACGGACAATACTGCCCCAATACAGTCCCAGTTACTGTACTGACAATACTGCCCCAATACATTCCCAGTTACTGTACTGACAATACTGTCCCAATACAGTCCCAGTTACTGTACTGACAATACTGTCCCAATACATTCCCAGTTACTGTACGGACAATACTGTCCCAATACAGTCCCAGTTACTGTACTGACAATACTGTCCCAATACATTCCCAGTTACTGTACGGACAATACTGTCCCAATACATTCCCAGTTACTGTACGGACAATACTGCCCCAATACATTCCCAGTTACTGTACTGACAATACTGTCCCAATACAGTCCCAGTTACTGTACTGACAATACTGTCCCAATACATTCCCAGTTACTGTACGGACAATACTGTCCCAATACAGTCCCAGTTACTGTACTGACAATACTGTCCCAATACAGTCCCAGTTACTGTACGGACAATACTGTCCCAATACAGTCCCAGTTACTGTACTGACAATACTGTCCCAATACAGTCCCAGTTACTGTACTGACAATACTGTCCCAATACATTCCCAGTTACTGTACTGACAATACTGTCCCAATACAGTCCCAGTTACTGTACTGACAATACTGCCCCAATACATTCCCAGTTACTGTACTGACAATACTGCCCCAATACATTCCCAGTTACTGTACTGACAATACTGTCCCAATACAGTCCCAGTTACTGTACTGACAATACTGTCCCAATACATTCCCAGTTACTGTACTGACAATACTGCCCCAATACATTCCCAGTTACTGTACTGACAATACTGCCCCAATACAGTCCCAGTTACTGTACTGACAATACTGCCCCAATACATTCCCAGTTACTGTACGGACGATACTGCCCCAATACAGTCCCAGTTACTGTACTGACAATACTGTCCCAATACATTCCCAGTTACTGTACTGACAATACTGCCCCAATACATTCCCAGTTACTGTACGGACGATACTGCCCCAATACAGTCCCAGTTACTGTACTGACAATACTGTCCCAATACATTCCCAGTTACTGTACTGACAATACTGCCCCAATACATTCCCAGTTACTGTACTGACAATACTGTCCCAATACATTCCCAGTTACTGTACTGACAATACTGCCCCAATACATTCCCAGTTACTGTACTGACAATACTGTCCCAATACATTCCCAGTTACTGTACTGACAATACTGCCCCAATACAGTCCCAGTTACTGTACTGACAATTGAGCTTGGCTCCCTGACGTGAATAGAATCTGTCCACTCCTCCTCCTGGCAGCAATCACACTTTTCCCTTTTTTTTGGATTGCTGTAAGATTGATTCTGGGAGCTCGCCCTAAAATTCTCTCCCACCATCCCTCTTGTTCAGCACTTCAAATCTTCTTCGTTAAGTTCTCCCCTTGTGACAATCCATCGTACCCATACCTTTGTTAATTTTGTAGTCGTCTATCAGGTCCCACCCCCCAAAGGAAGGGCGGGTTCGGTGGATTGACCATGTTAATTTGCCCCTAACCTAACCACCTAACCTACACATCTTTGGACACTAAGGGGCAATTTAGCATGGCCAATCCACCCTAACCTACACATCTTTGGACACTAAGGGACAATTTAACATGGCCAATCCACCCTAACCTACACATCTTTGGACACTAAGGGACAATTTAGCATGGCCAATCCACCCTAACCTACACATCTTTGGACACTAAGGGACAATTTAGCATGGCCAATCCACCTAACCGACACATCTTTGGACACTAAGGGACAATTTAGCATGGCCAATCCCCCCTAACCTACACATCTTTGGACACTAAGGGACAATTTAGCATGGCCAATCCACCCTAACCTACACATCTTTGGACACTAAGGGACAATTTAGCATGGCCAATCCACCTAACCGACACATCTTTGGACACTAAGGGACAATTTAGCATGGCCAATCCACCTAACCAGCACATCTTTGGACACTAAGGGACAATTTAGCATGGCCAATCCCCCCTAACCTACACATCTTTGGACTGTGGGAGCAAATGGGAGCACCCAGTGGAAACCCAGACAGACACGGGGAGAATGCGCAGACTCCACACAGACAGTGACCCGAGGCCAGATTTGAACCTCTCTCTCTCTCTCTCTTTTCCTGATCCAGTTGGCTTTCTGCTGTGCCACAATAGTTTGAACTTGGATCCAACGTGTCTGAAGCTTTGGAAGGAGGCCATGCAGTGCAGTCTGTGTATCGAGCTTTTCCGGGACGAAGTCATCTTCCACCACAAGGTGGCAGAAGAACTCTTCAGTGGAATGAAAGGGTAATGAGGCCCGGTGGCTGTGAGGGAGCCAGGAGCGCACCCCAACATCTATACACACTTCCTCACACACCCATTCCATCCAACACACACTGCTCAGAAATCAACAACCCCCTGCTGTCCCTGTCCTGGGATGGGGGACAGTGTAGAGGGAGCTTTACTCTGTATCTAACCCCGTGCTGTACCTGTCCTGGGAGTGTTTGATGGGGGGACAGTGTAGAGGGAGCTTTACTCTGTATCTAACCCCGTGCTGTACCTGTCCTGGGAGTGTTTGATGGGGGACAGTGTAGAGGGAGCTTTACTCTGTATCTAACCCCGTGCTGTACCTGTCCTGGGAGTGTTTGATGGGGGGACAGTGTAGAGGGAGCTTTACTCTGTATCTAACCCCGTGCTGTACCTGTCCTGGGAGTGTTTGATGGGGGGGACAGTGTAGAGGGAGCTTTACTCTGTATCTAACCCCGTGCTGTACCTGTCCTGGGAGTGTTTGATGGGGGACAGTGTAGAGGGAGCTTTACTCTGTATCTAACCCCGTGCTGTACCTGTCCTGGGAGTGTTTGATGGGGGGACAGTGTAGAGGGAGCTTTACTCTGTATCTAACCCCGTGCTGTACCTGTCCTGGGAGTGTTTGATGGGGGGACAGTGTAGAGGGAGCTTTACTCTGTATCTAACCCCGTGCTGTCCCTGTCCTGGGAGTGTTTGATGGGGGACAGTGTAGAGGGAGCTTTACTCTGTATCTAACCCCGTGCTGTACCTGTCCTGGGAGTGTTTGATGGGGGGACAGTGTAGAGGGAGCTTTACTCTGTATCTAACCCCGTGCTGTACCTGTCCTGGGAGTGTTTGATGGGGGGACAGTGTAGAGGGAGCTTTACTCTGTATCTAACCCCGTGCTGTACCTGTCCTGGGAGTGTTTGATGGGGGACAGTGTAGAGGGAGCTTTACTCTGTATCTAACCCTGTGCTGTACCTGTCCTGGGAGTGTTTGATGGGGGGACAGTGTAGAGGGAGCTTTACTCTGTATCTAACCCCGTGCTGTACCTGTCCTGGGAGTGTTTGATGGGGGGACAGTGTAGAGGGAGCTTTACTCTGTATCTAACCCCGTGCTGTACCTGTCCTGGGAGTGTTTGATGGGGGGACAGTGTAGAGGGAGCTTTACTCTGTATCTAACCCTGTGCTGTACCTGTCCTGGGAGTGTTTGATGGGGGGACAGTGTAGAGGGAGCTTTACTCTGTATCTAACCCCGTGCTGTCCCTGTCCTGGGAGTGTTTGATGGGGGACAGTGTAGAGGGAGCTTTACTCTGTATCTAACCCCGTGCTGTACCTGTCCTGGGAGTGTTTGATGGGGGGACAGTGTAGAGGGAGCTTTACTCTGTATCTAACCCCATGCTGTACCTGTCCTGGGAGTGTTTGATGGGGGGACAGTGTAGAGGGAGCTTTACTCTGTATCTAACCCTGTGCTGTACCTGTCCTGGGAGTGTTTGATGGGGGGACAGTGTAGAGGGAGCTTTACTCTGTATCTAACCCCGTGCTGTACCTGTCCTGGGAGTGTTTGATGGGGACAGTGTAGAGGGAGCTTTACTCTGTATCTAACCCCGTGCTGTACCTGTCCTGGGAGTGTTTGATGAGGGGACAGTGTAGAGGGAGCTTTACTCTGTATCTAACCCCGTGCTGTACCTGTCCTGGGAGTGTTTGATGGGGGGACAGTGTAGAGGGAGCTTTACTCTGTATCTAACCCCGTGCTGTCCCTGTCCTGGGAGTGTTTGATGGGGGACAGTGTAGAGGGAGCTTTACTCTGTATCTAACCCTGTGCTGTACCTGTCCTGGGAGTGTTTGATGGGGGGGACAGTGTAGAGGGAGCTTTACTCTGTATCTAACCCTGTGCTGTACCTGTCCTGGGAGTGTTTGATGGGGGGGACAGTGTAGAGGGAGCTTTACTCTGTATCTAACCCCGTGCTGTACCTGTCCTGGGAGTGTTTGATGGGGGGACAGTGTAGAGGGAGCTTTACTCTGTATCTAACCCCGTGCTGTCCCTGTCCTGGGAGTGTTTGATGGGGGGACAGTGTAGGGGGAGCTTTACTCTGTATCTAACCCCGTGCTGTCCCTGTCCTGGGAGTGTTTGATGCTGAATTTCCCTTCTTGGAATGAACTGTTGCTGCAGGATTGTACTGGGATTTGCCGATCTTTTTTGTGACGTGTTATTTTACAGATACAGCAAGCGTATTGCGGACAGTAAAGAATGCCGGGAAGAAGCCACTACCAAAAGGTAATCCAATCATTTGTCTCGAATTTGGCTTTGGCAAAGAGGCAATGATTGAGTGAGTGGAAGGGAGACACTTCTAATTCCTTATCATCAGAATCCCAGAACCATTTCTAACTGGCAGAAGGAAAGACATTCTCGGATTCCTGATCTTATGTTGGATAAGGGTTTTGTAAATTCATTTGTGACATACGGGCATCGCTGGCTGGTCCAGCATTTATTGCCCGTCCCTAGTTGCCCTTGGAGGGCAGTTGGGAGTCACCCACCTTGCTCTGGAGTCACATGAAGGCCAGACCGGGGTAAGGACGGCAGATTTCCTTCCCCAAAGGGAACCGGATGGATTTTTCCAACAATGGTTTCGTCAGTAGATTCTTAACCCCGGATGTTGTTTTTATTGAATTCAAATTTCACCCTCTGCTGTGGTGGGATTCGAACCGGGGTTACCCTGGGTCTCCGGATTACCAGTCCAGTGACAATACCTAGCGTGCCGCATCCTCCCCTGGTCAGGAGTGCCTCGTGGGTAACCCACAATGCACTCCTGACCCGTCCTATTCGAGTGCGGCAGGTTGTGGGGATGTGTCTGTCTCCTGGTTCCCCACCCCCAACACACAATTTTCGCCAAGTCCTGCCCACTTCCCAAGGATACCTGATTCACCAATCTCGGAGGAGCTCTGAACTGCGCATTTGGGGCCGTTTTGAAGAGTAAGGTCAAAAGGTTGTATGTGCCCGCCCCTTCCATGCCTACCCATGCCCCCATGTCGCTCCCATGCCAACTCATGCTCTCTCACCCACCCCCCCCATGCTTTCCATGCCCCTTATCCATTGATGGTTCCTTATAACCCCCATAGCAACTCAGTTCACAATGCCCCACCCACCCCCAATACTCTCCATGCGAGCTCATTGAGCCATTGACAAAAGAGATCACAGAAAAATAGCTTACTACAACTTCGCATAGTTAAAAGTTCAAGCAAAATCCAGATCTGTCTCCAGCTGAGTAAACCAATTGAAGAATTTTATGGCAATCTGGGCTCTCGGCCAAGCTCAGATTTTTAAGGGACTTTGCGGTACCATCGGAACGCGAGAATGTTAACGGCTGGGGCCTGCTTCCCGACTGTCCCAACTTTGGACCTGCGGATCGTGACAGCAAACCCACAAAGCAGGGCTAGTCTGCAGGAAAATTACGTTCCCTGATGGAGGCAGGATCATAGAACATAGAAAAACTACAGCACAAACAGGCCCTTCGGCCCACAAGTTACGCCGAACATGTCCCTACCTACTATAACCCTCTGTCTTACTAAGTCCCATATACTCATCCAGAAGTCTCTCAAAAGACCCCAGTGAGTTTGCCTCTACCACCACCGATGGCAGCCGATTCCATTCACTCACCACCCTCTGAGTGCAAAACTTACCCCTAACATCTCCTCTGTACTTGCTTCCCTGCACCTTAAACCTGTGTCCTCTCGTAGCGACCATTTCAACCCGGGGAAATAGCCTCTGAGAATCCACCCTATCTATTCCTCTCAACATCTTATAAACCTCTATCAGGTCACCTCTCAACCTTCGTCTCTCCAGGGAGAAAAGACCGAGCTCCCTCAACCTATCTTCATAAGGCATGCCTCCCAATCCAGGCAACATCCTTGTAAATCTCCTCTGCACCCTCTCAATAGCTTCCACATCCTTCCTGTAATGAGGCGACCAGAACTGCGCACCGGGGTAGGGTTAGTCCCATTTCCCAGTTCTCATCTCTGATGTGAAAAGTTGGCCTTCAGTGTCAGAGAGAGAAAGATGGACACAGCATGAGGGACACAGACTCAGGGAGAGAGAGAGAGGGAGAGACAAACAGCCTCAGAGAGCAAGAGAGGGATAGGTAGCACCAGAGAGAGGAGGGAGGTAGCATCAGAGGGAGAGTGTGAGACTTGAAATCACCGTCAAACTCGAACCACAGTATCCAAGTGAGCGGTTGAAATCAGTTTTTCAAAAAACTGTTGACTGCGGAAGAGCACTTTATCCACTGGATAAAGTGCTCTCAAGCATGCAAGCACTTAAACAATCGCTGGGATCTTACCACCTCATCACATTGGGATCTACCACTGGAAATTTGGCAGCCCAGCCAAAAACTGGGGGGGGGGGGGGGGGGGGGGCGGGGGTCTGGAAAATTGTTCAGTGTAATGGTCACTTTTGTCTTGAGGATTAGCGCCCTTGGATCAATCACCGCATTGAGAACATACCTAAACCACCATAAACCATTACATCTGAAGCTGGCGATTTCCTTCAAACTTCTCTGTCAAAAGTACCTGACTACCGTGAAGGCTCCCCCCCCCCCCCACAAGTAACACACATTGACTTGCCCCATGTATTTCCCACAGGCCTCAGGAACCCACCCGCCTTAATGAGAACACACAGAAAACTGGGCATGCCACAGGCAATAAAGTGGTGACCCCATTGTCACTTTGCACAAGTGTTGGGTCGCGACCTGCCATCTTTGCCACCCTTAGGGCAAATGGCATCCGTTGGGAACTGCCCGCGAAGCTTGCAGCCTTCGCTATGGGCCTCCCAACGCAGAGGACATTCAGCCCAGTATATAGAACCCGACAGTGCAGAAAGAGACCCTTTGGCCCATCGAGTCTGCACCGAATACTATCCCCTCCAGGCCCTACCCCCATATCCCTGCATATTATACCCACTAATCCTTCTAACCTACACATCCCTGGATACTCGGGGGCAATTTTAGCACGGCCAATCAACCTAACCCACACATCTTTGGACTGTGGGAGGAAACCCACGCAGACACGAGGAGAATGTGCCAACCCCACACAGACAGTGACCCGAGGCCGGGAATCGAACCCGGCTCCCTGGAGCTGTGAAGCAGCCGTGCTAACCCACCGTGCTGCCCATATGTGGGTTGAACGGGCACAGCGCCTCTCGTTTCCCTCAGCAGGGATCAGATTCGAGGTGGATTTCGCGCTGATTTGGGACAGAGCGCGGGGGAGTGTGGAATTGTGGGTGGAGCGGCCAATTTTTGATTGACGGCTGTCACTCCAAGCCACGCCCTCCCCCCCATTTCAAGGCGGAGCCGGACTATCCGATGGGCGCGGGTTGAAACGCGCGCGTGGCTCTAACTTGTGTCCTGTGTTTAGTGGGGCCGTACACAGAGAGAGACGCATTTTCCTGAGAAGCGCGGTGAAGGAACTGAGCACCATACTCACCGAGGAGCCCGGCCTACTGGGACCTAAGGTACCGTCCGCCTGCTGAGATCTCAGACCCTCGCGTGTCAGGAGCTTTTGTTACGTAGCGAGAACGAGTGGCTTGAAGTTATACATTTGGCTCTGATCTTTCCCAGCCCTCGGTTTTGCATCCTCTGTCTCGTTTCCCACCCCTTCCCGAAATTATTGGCCCCGAGCGCTGTTGCTGTACAATACCGTATCGTTTGCGATTTGATTTGCCCCTTCCCCAGTCATTCGACCGAGTGTGAACATAAGAACATAAGAAATAGGAGCAGGAGTAGGCCATCTAGCCCTTCGAGCCTGCCCCGCCATTCAATAAGATCATGGCTGATCTGTCGTGGCTCAGTTCCACATTCCCGCCCTCTCCCCATAACCCTTAATCCCCTCTCTTATCAAGAACCCATCAGAAGAACATAAGAAATAGGAGCAGGAGTAGGCCATCCAGCCCTTCGAGCCTGCCCCGCCATTCAATAAGATCATGGCTGATCTGTCGTGGCTCAGTTCCACATTCCCGCCCTCTCCCCATAACCCTTAATCCCCTCTCTTATCAAGAACCCATCAGAAGAACATAAGAAATAGGAGCAGGAGTCGGCCATCCAGCCCTTCGAGCCTGCCCCGCCATTCAGTAAGATCATGGCTGATCTGAAGTGGATCAGTTCCACTTTCCCGCTTTCTCCCCTGTCTATCAGAAACCTATCTACCCGTGAATTCAATATATTGAGCGAGGCAGCCTCCACCACTTCAACAGGCAGAGAATTCCAGAGATTCACCACCCTTTGAGTGAAGAAGTTCCTCCTCAACTCCGTTCTAAACCGCCCCCCCTTTATCTTGAGGCTGTGCCCCCTAGTCCTACTGTCCTTTCTGAGCAGGAAGAGTCTCTCCACCTCTATCCTATCCATCCCATTCATCATCTTATACGTCTCAATGAGATCCTCCCCTCATTCTTCTAAACTCTAACGAGTACAAGCCTAGTTTATTCAGCCTCTCCTCATAGCTCAACCCCCTCAACTCCGGTATCAGCCTAGTGAACCTCCTCTGCACTCCCTCCAAGGCCAAAATATCCTTGCGTAAGTGCGGCGACCAAAACTGCACACAGTACTCCAGCTGCGGCCTCACCAGTGCCCTGTACGGTTGCAGTGGCATCAAGGACCCCAAGCGAAACTGGAGTCAATGGGAATCCCCGCTGGTTGGACTCATACCCGGCACAAAGAAAGATGGTTGTGGTTTGAGGTCAATCATCTCAGCTCTAGGACATCACTGCAGGAGATCCTTGGGGTTAGTGACCAAGGCCCAACCATCGCCAGCTGCTCCATCAATGACCTTCCCGCCCCATCGTACAGCGCGGTGGCGCAGCGGGTTAGCACTGCTGCCTCACACCGCCAGGGACCCGGGTTCGATTCCGGCCTCGGGTCACTGTCTGTGTGGAGTTTGCACATTCTCCCCGTGTCTGCGTGGGTTTTGTCCCACAGTCCAAAGATGTGCAGGTTAGGTGGATTGGCCATGCTAAATTGTCCCTTAGTGTCCAAAGATGTGTAGGTTAGGTGGATTGGCCATGCTAAATTGTCCCTTAGTGTCCAAAGATGTGTAGGTTAGGTGGATTGGCCATGCTAAATTGTCCCTTAGTGTCCAAAGATGTGTAGGTTAGGGTGGATTGGCCATGCTAAATTGCCCCTTAGTGTCCAAAGATGTGTAGGTTAGGGTGGATTGGCCATGCTAAATTGTCCCTTAGTGTCCAAAGATGTGTAGGTTAGGGTGGATTGGCCATGCTAAATTGTCCCTTAGTGTCCAAAGATGTGTAGGTTAGGGTGGATTGGCCATGCTAAATTGTCCCTTAGTGTCCAAAGATGTGTAGGTTAGGGTGGATTGGCCATGCTAAATTGTCCCTTAGTGTCCAAAGATGTGTAGGTTAGGGTGGATTGGCCATGCTAAATTGTCCCTTAGTGTCCAAAGATGTGTAGGTTAGGGTGGATTGGCCATGTTAAATTGTCCCTTAGTGTCCAAAGATGTGTAGGTTAGGGTGGATTGGCCATGCTAAATTGTCCCTTAGTGTCCAAAGATGTGCAGATTAGGTGGATTGGCCATGCTAAATTGCCCCTTAGTGTCAGGGGGATTAGCAGGGTAAATATGTGGGGGTACGATTATAAGGCCTGGATGGGATTGTGGTCAGTGCAGGCTCGATGGGCCAAATGGTCTCCTTCTGCACTGTAGGGGTTCTATAAGGTCAGAAGTGGGGATGTTCACTGATGATTGCACAATGTACATTTGCAACTCCTCAGATACTGAAACAGTCCGTGTCCAAACGCAGCAAGATCTGGACAATATCCAGGATTGGGCTGACAAGTAACATTCACACCACACAAGTGCCAGGCAATGACCATCTCCAACAAGAGAGAATCTAACCATTGCCCCTTGACATTCAGTGGTGTTACCATCACTGAATCCCCCACTGTCAACATCCCGGGGGTTACCACTGACCAGAAACTCAACTGGACCCAGCCGTAGGAATACTGCGTCTCCCAGAGCAGGTCAGAGGCTGGGAATCCTGCGAAGAGTAACTCACCTCCTGACTCCCCCAGAACCTGTCCACCATCTACAAAGCACAAGTCAGGAGTGTGATGGAATACACCCCACTTGCCTGGATGGTGCGGCTCCAACAACACTCAAGAGGTCAGTCAGTGGACTGACTGATGTCCAATAACAATCCTGGAACTCCCTCCCTAACAGCACTATGGGTGTACCTACACCACAGGGACTGGCTGATGTCCAATAACAATCCTGGAACTCCCTCCCTAACAGCACTGTGGGTGTACCTACACCACACGGACTAACTGATGTCCAATAACAATCCTGGAACCCCCTCCCTAACAGCACTGTGGGTGTACCTACACCACACGGACTGACTGATGTCCACTAACAATCCTGGAACTCCCTCCCTAACAGCACTGTGGGTGTACCTACACCACATGGACTGACTGATGTCCAATAACAATCCTGGAACTCCCTCCCTAACAGCACTGTGGGTGTACCTACACCACACGGACTGACTGATGTCCAATAACAATCCTGGAACTCCCCCCCCTAACAGCACGGTGGGTGTACCTACACCACACGGACTGACTGATGTCCAATAACAATCCTGGAACCCCCTCCCTAACAGCACTGTGGGTGTACCTACACCACATGGAACTGACTGATGTCCAATAACAATCCTGGAACTCCCCCCCCTAACAGCACGGTGGGTGTACCTACACCACACGGACTGACTGATGTCCAATAACAATCCTGGAACTCCCTCCCTAACAGCACTGTGGGTGTACCTACACCACAGGGACTGACTGATGTCCAATAACAATCCTGGAACTCCCTCCCTAACAGCACTGTGGGTGTACCTACACCACACGGACTGACTGATGTCCAATAACAATCCTGGAACTCCCTCCCTAACAGCACTGTGGGTGTACCTACACCACACGGACTGACTGATATCCAATAACAATCCTGGAACCCCCTCCCTAACAGCACTGTGGGTGTACCTACACCACACGGGGACTGACTGATGTCCAATAACAATCCTGGAACTCCCTCCCTAACAGCACTGTGGGTGTACCTACACCACACGGACTAACTGATGTCCAATAGCAGTCCTGGAACTCCCTCCCTAACAGCACTGTGGGTGTACCTACACCACATGGACTGACTGATGTCCAATAACAATCCTGGAACTCCCTCCCTAACAGCACTGTGGGTGTACCTACACCACACGGACTGACTGATGTCCAATAACAATCCTGGAACCCCCTCCCTAACAGCACTGTGGGTGTACCTACACCACACGGACTGACTGATGTCCAATAACAATCCTGGAACTCCCTCCCTAACAGCACTGTGGGTGTACCTACACCACATGGAACTGACTGATGTCCAATAACAATCCTGGAACCCCCTCCCTAACAGCACTGTGGGTGTACCTACACCACACGGACTGACTGATGTCCAATAACAATCCTGGACCTCCCTCCCTAACAGCACTGTGGGTGTACCTACACCACATGGTGGGGTGGGGATGCATGCGGAGGTGGGCTGGGAGTATTTAGTAGCTCTGTTTGCTTGTATCTCTTCGGCCAAAGGGCACGGCAGCTCGTGGGAAGGTCTCAGGCCAGATAGGTTAAGCCTGGGATGGATTGTTGCGATGGTTCACAGTTAGAGGGAGGGAGTGGGGAGGTCAAGGGTCCACGACCCAGGAAACCAACACCTCCGAGTGTCCCTGGGGCCGCTCGGGCTGGCCCGTTTGTGAATTCCGACTTTTTTGTCCCGTATCCAGGCGCTTTTTGTCTTCATGGCCTTGTCGTTTTCCCGGGATGAAGTCTCGTGGCTGGTTCGTCACGCTGAAAACATCACCAAAACCAAGACTCCTGAAGACTACGTAGACAGGTGAAAAGAGGGGTGAAGGATGGGAGCCATTGAGAGGGCAAATTGCTATGTTATACAGGGGTGTGACTGCAGTTCGCCTCAAGTACATTGTAATACATGGACATGGGGGCATAGAGTTGGGGGTAGGGTGTTAGCGTGGATAGAGGATTGGTTGTCAAATAGGAGGCAGAGAGTGGGGGTCAATGGGTGCTATTCGGATTGGCGGTTGGTGACTAGTGGAGTGCCCCAGGGGTCGGTGCTGGGGCCTCAGCTATTTACCATTTATATAGATGATCTGGAGGAGGGAACCGAGTGTAGGGTGTCGAAATTTGCTGATGACACCAAGATTGGTGGAACGGCAAATTGTGCGGAGGGTGTGGAGAGTCTGCAGAAGGATCTAGATAGGCTGGGCGAATGGGCCAGGAAATGGCAAATGGAATTTAATGTTGGCAAGTGCGAGGTGGTCCACTTTGGTAGGAAGAATGGTAGGAAGGACTATTACTTACGTGGCGAAAAACTGCAGCAGGCGACGGTGCAGAGGGACCTTGGGGTCCTTGTGCATGAGTCGCAAAAACCCAGCCTGCAGGTGCAGCAGGTGGTCAGGAAGGCGAATGGGATGCTGGCCTTCATAGCGAGGGGGATTGAATATAAAAGTAGGGAGGTCTTGCTGCGGCTGTATAGGGCATTGGTGAGGCCGCAGCTGGAGTACTGTGTGCAGTTTTGGGCGCCGCACTTACGCAAGGATATTTTGGCCTTGGAGGGAGTGCAGAGGAGGTTTACTAGGCTGATACCGGAGTTGAGGGGGTTGAGCTATGAGGAGAGGCTGAATAAACTAGGCTTGTACTCGTTAGAGTTTCGAAGAATGAGGGGAGATCTCATTGAGACGTATAAGATGGTGAATGGGATGGATAGGATAGAGGTGGAGAGACTCTTCCCGCTCAGAAAGGACAGTAGGTCTAGGGGGCACAGCCTCAAGATAAAGGGGGGGCGGTTTAGAACGGAGTTGAGGAGGAACTTCTTCACTCAAAGGGTGGTGAATCTCTGGAATTCTCTGCCCGTTGAAGTGGTGGAGGCTGCCTCGCTAAATATTTTTAAGACGCGGGTTGATGGGTTTTTGATAAGAGAGGGGATTAAGGGTTATGGGGAGAGGGCGGGAATGTGGAACTGAGACACGACAGATCAGCCATGATCTTATTGAATGGCGGGGCAGGCTCGAAGGGCCAGATGGCCTACTCCTGCTCCTATTTCTTATGTTCTTATGTAACATGAGGTGAAGAGTGGGTCATCCCAGTAAATCTTGACTGCGCAGAAGTACACATTGGCAATTTGTAAAGAGTTCATCCAACCAAACCAGTTGAGGTTTTTTTAATTCATTTGTGGGGACATTGGCGTCGCGAACTAGACCAGCATTTATTACCCATCCCTAATTACCCCTTGAACTCACTCAGCCAATTCCGAGTCAGCCATATTGCTGTGGCTCTGGAGTCGTGTGTAGGCCAGACCAGATAAGGACAGCAGATTTCCTTCCCTAAAGGACACCAGTGACTCAAATGGCTTTTCCCACGATGGTTTCGTCAGTAGATTCTTAATTCCAGATTTTTCTAAAAAATTGAATTCAAGTTCCACCGTCTGCGGGGTTCGAACATTAGCTGGGTTTCAGGATTGATAACCTAGGGGTAATATCACTGAGCCGTTGCCCTCCCCACGTGGTAACTCCCGTAGCTCTCAAGTGTGTCTCTCCGCATCATATTTATGCGGGCTTCCAGAAGACACTTTGCAAAGGTTCCACATGCGAGGCTGTTCACAAAAACCAGAACACTCAGAATCTGAGGCAGTGCTGCAGTTACAGATAGGATGTAGAGAAAGATCAGCTTAATATTTGAATTATTATTGTCACATGCATTGGGATACAGTGAAAAATATTGTTTCTTGCGCACTGTACAGACAAAGCATACTGTTCATAGAGTACATAGGGGAGAAGGAAAGGAGAGAGTGCAGAATGTAGTGTTAGAGTTACAGATAGGGTGTAGAGAAAGATCAGCTTAATATTTGAATTATTATTGTCACATGCATTGGGATACAGTGAAAAATATTGTTTCTTGCGCGCTATACCGACAAAGCATACCATTCATAGAGTACATAGGGGAGAAGGAAAGCATAGGGTGCAGAATGTAGTGTTACAGTCACAGGGTGTAGAGAAAGATCAGCTTAATATTGGATTTGATTTATTATTGTCACATGTATTGGGATACAGTGAAAAGTATTGTTTCTTGCGCACTATACAGACAAAGCATACCGTTCATAGAGTACATACAGGAGAAGGAAAGGAGAGAGTGCAGAATGTAGTGTTACAGCCATAGCTAGGGTGTAGAGAAAGATCAGCTTAATATTAGATTTGATTTATTATTGTCACGTGTATTGGGATACAGTGAAAAGTATGGTTTCTTGCACACGATACCGGCAAAGCATACCGTTCATAGAGTACATAGGGGAGAAGGAAAGGAGAGGGTGCAGAATTTATATTACATGGCCGCACGGTGGCACAGTGGGTTAGCACTGCTGCCTCACAGTGTCAAGGATCCAAGTTCGGTTCCCCGCTTGGGTCACTGTCTGTGTGGAGACTGCACATTCTCCCCATGTCTGCATGGGTTTCCTCCGGGTTCCCTGGTTTCCTCCCACAGTCCGAAAGACGTGCTGGTTAGGGTGCATTGGCCGTGCTAAATTCTCCCTCAGTGTACCCGGATGTGATGTCTAGGGGGTTTTCACAGTCACTTCATTGCAGTGTTAATGTAAGCCTTACTGGTGACACTAAGTTTAGAAGGATGAGGGGGGATCTTATAGAGACGTATAAGATAATGAAGGGGATGGATAGGGTAGAGGGAGAGAGATTCTTCCCGCTTAGAAAGGACAGTAGGACTAGGGGGCACAGCCTCAAGATAAAGGGGGGGCGGTTTAGAACAGAGTTGAGGAGGAACTTCTTCACTCAAAGGGTGGTGAATCTCTGGAATTCTCTGCCCGTTGAAGTGGTGGAGGCTGTCTCGCTGAATATATTTAAGTCACGGGTTTTTGATAGACAGGTGAATTAAGGGGAGAAAGCGAGAAAGTGGAACTGAGCCACGACAGATCAGCCATGATCTTATTGAATGGTGGGGCAGGCTCGAAGGGCTAGATGGCCTACTCCTGCTCCTATTTCTTATGTTCTTAATAAATAAACTTTAGAAAAACAGTTATAGCTAGGGTGTGGAGAAAGATCAGCTTAATATATACCTTTCAAAAGTCTGACAGCAGCAGGGAAGAAGCTGTTCTTGAGTCGGTCGGTACGGGACCTCAGACTTTTGTATCTTTTTCCCGATAGAAGAAGGTGGAAGAGAGAATGTCCGGGGTGTGTGGGGTCCTTGATTATACCGGCTGCTTTTCCCCGAGGCAGCGGGAAGTGTAGACAGAGTCAGTGGATGGGGGTCCTTGCCCTAGCATGGGCAGAATGAACCTCATCAAACTGAGATTTTGCCAGATCGGAAATGTGGAACTTCAGCAGCCGCGCTGATCTAGAACTGTCCCCACAAGGTGAGGCCCCGCTCGCAGCGTACCGGAGGTCCTCGTCCCTGTTCAATCCTGCCCCATCATCTGGGAAGTCTCAGGAGCCCCCACAACAGCTCCTACCCCACCCCCGCGTGACTGAGTTGCAAATGTCAGATCAACAGGGTTTGGGAGTGCCCACTCAATGAAGTCGGCTTACATTAACACTGCAATGAAGTTACTATGAAAATCCCCCAGTTGCCATAGCCCTGTTCGGGTACACTGAGGGACAATTTAGCATGGCCAATCCACCTAACCTACACATCTTTGGACACTAAGGAGCAATTTAGCATGGCCAATCCACCTAACCTACACATCTTTGGACACTAAGGGACAATTTAGCATGGCCAATCCACCCTAACCTACACATCTTTGGACACTAAGGGACAATTTAGCATGGCCAATCCACCTAACCTACACATCTTTAGACACTAAGGGACAATTTAGCATGGCCAATCCCCCTAACCTACACATCTTTGGACACTAAGGGACAATTTAGCATGGCCAATCCACCTAACCTACACATCTTTGGACACTAAGGGACAATTTAGCATGGCCAATCCACCCTAACCTGTACATCTTTGGACACTAAGGGACAATTTAGCATGGCCAATCCACCCAACCTACACATCTTTGGACACTAAGGGGCAATTTAGCATGGCCAATCCACCCTAACCTGTACATCTTTGGACACTAAGGGACAATTTAGCATGGCCAATCCACCCAACCTACACATCTTTGGACACTAAGGGGCAATTTAGCATGGCCAATCCACCCTAACCTACACATCTTTGGACACTAAGGGACTATTTATCATGGCCAATCCACCTAACCTACACATCTTTGGACACTAAGGGACAATTTAGCATGGCCAATCCACCCTAACCTACACATCTTTGGACACTAAGGGACAATTTAGCATGGCCAATTCACCCTAACCTACACATCTTTGGACACTAAGGGACAAGCAAACCCATGCAGACACGGGGAGATGGTAGGAGGCTGACGGCTGGAGGTCCTGGCCTAGTTTGATGCCTTGTGGGAAGGCAGAGATAGCGTCAGAGAAAAGTCCACCGCTTCTGCCGTGGTTTCTGGGCGATGGCTCCCCTGGTTATGCTGCGTTCCTTCCGTTCCAGTAACTTGGCAGAGCTGCTGTTTGTGATGGAGGAGCTCCGAAGACTGCTGCACAAGTTTAAGAAGGTGATTCAGCGATACTTTGTCACCTACCTGGCCCACTTTGATGCGGTTCTTCTCAGTGAAACGATTCAGGTGAGATGACAAACCTCTGGCTCGGGGGGGCGGGGGGGGGGGGGAGGGGGGGGGGGGGTGACGCAAAGGGCGGAATTTTACGACTGTGCCTCAAAATCGGAAAATCCCGTTTAACGTTGGACCTGTGTCCCCCGCGCCTACTGTGATTCCTGTGGCAGCGGGAAGGGAAAATTCCACCCAAAATTTCCAGGGCCGAGATTTTCGGGAATGTTGCATGTGAGCTTTGTGAGGCCCAGTGCTCAAAAATTTGCCGTTTATATATTCTTTGAGGGGGCGTGGGTATTGCTGGCAAGGCTGGCAATTTTCTGCCCAACCCTAATTGCCCCTGAACTGAGTGGCTAAATGGGCCATTTCAGTGTCAGCCAAGTTAAGAACAAAAACAGGCCCTTCGGCCCAACGAGCCCGCGCCGCCATCTTAACACCACCAGTCCCCCTCTCCACCCATGACCCTTGTCTATGTTTTATGGCCATCCACATTGAGGGGAGACTAATTTAGGGACAATTTGTTACACCAATCGGCCTAATCTTTGGGGTGTGGGAGGAAACCGGAGCACCCGGAGAAAACCCACGCAAGCACGGGGAGAATGCGCAAACTCCCACAGACACCGGCCCAAATCCATGTGTCTGCACAGCAAACAGTGATAGTCACTGAGCTGTCGTGTTGCCCAGTATCTGGTCCAGTTTAGGCACACACTAACGACATGAAGCACTAGGCCAATCTCGAACAACCAAGAGCAGCCCAAGTACGACCCATCGCGTGTACGCCCCTCGTTGGACAACAAGGCAGACTGAATCGCCCATAGATTAGAAGAGAAAAACATTAGTATCGTGTGCTGTGGTTCTAGAGTCACGTGTAGGCCAGGCCTGATAAGGACGGCAGATTTCCTTCCCTAAAGGACCTTCGTCTAAATTAAACTCCATCTGCCGTTCGTCAGCCCACTGGCCCAATTGATCAAGATCCAGTTGCCATTGGAGATAACCTTCTTTACTGTCCACTATGCCACCAATCTTGGTGTCATCTGCAAACTTACTAACCATGCCTCCTATATTCTTATCCGAATCATTAATATAAATGACAAATATCAGTGGGCCCAGCACTGATCCCTGAGGCACACCGCTGGTCACAGGCCTCCAGTTTGAAAAACAACCCTCTAGGCTGAATAAACTAGGCTTGTACTCGTTAGAGTTTAGAAGAATGAGGGGAGATCTCATTGAGATGTATAAGATGATGAATGGGATGGATAGGATAGAGGTGGAGAGACTCTTCCCGCTCAGAAAAGACAGTAGGACTAGGGGGCACAGCCTCAAGATAAAGGGGGGGCGGTTTAGAACGGAGTTGAGGAGGAACTTCTTCACTCAAAGGGTGGTGAATCTCTGGAATTCTCTGCCCGTTGAAGTGGTGGAAGCTGCCTCGCTAAATATTTTTAAGACGCGGGTTGATGGGTTTTTGATGAGAGAGGGGGTTAAGGGTTATGGGGAGAGGGCGGGAATGTGGAACTGAGACACGACAGATCAGCCATGATCTTATTGAATGGCGGGGCAGGCTCAAAGGGCTAGATGGCCTACTCCTGCTCCTATTTCTTATGTTCTTGTGTAAGCCAATTTTGTATCCATTTAGATACCTCACCCTGGATCCTGTGAGATTTAACCTCATGCAAAACCTAATATGTGGTACCTTGTCAAAGGCCTTGCTAAAGTCCATATAGACAACATCAACTGCATTGCCCTCATCTACCTTCTTGGTTACCCCTTCAAAAAACTCAATCAAATTTGTGAGACATGATTTTCCACTCACAAAGCCATGCTGACTGTCCCTAATCAGCCCTTGCGTCTCTAAATGCCTGTAGATTCTGTCTCTCAAAATACCTTCTAACAACTTACCCACCACAGATGTGAGGCTCACTGGCCTGTAGATCCCAGGCTTTTCCCTGCAGCCCTTTTTAAACAAAGGCACAACATTTGCCACTCTTCAATCTTCAGTCACCTCACCTGTGACTGCCAGTGATTCAAATATCCCTGCTAGGGGACCCACAATTTCCTCTCTAGCCTCCCACAATGTCTTGGGATACACTTCATCCGGGGATTTATCTACCTTGGTGCGCTTTAAGACTTCCAGCACCTCCTTCTCTGTAATATGTACACTCCTCAAGACATCACTATTTATTTCCCCAAGTTCCCTAACATCCATGCTTTTCTCAACAGTAAATACTGATGAGAAATATTCATTTAGGATCTCACCCATCTCTTGTAGACCCGCACATAGGTGACCTTGTTGGTCCTTAAGAGGCCCTACTCTCTCCCTTGTTACTCTTTTGCCCTTTATGTATTTGTAGAAACTCTTTGGATTCTCCTTTGCCTTATCTGCCAATCTCGTGTCCCCTTTAGGCCCTCCTGATTCCTCTCTTAACTCTCCTCCTCCACCCCCTATACTCTTCAAGGGATCCACTTGATCCCTATGCATGTCATGTGTCTCTTTCTCCTTTTTGACCAAGGCCTCAATATGCCAAGTCATCCAGGGCTCCCGACTTCTGTCAGCCTTGCCCTTCACTCTAAGAGGAATGTGTTTTACCCTGAACCCTGGCGTGCCACTTACCAGACATCCCCCTTCCTTCCCACAGACTCCCCCCAATTAACTTTTGAAAGTTCCTGCCTGATCCCATCAAAATTGGCCTTGCCCCAATTTTGATAGTTGTCATAGTCACCATTACTGAGGTTAGCTTTATCATTCCAAATTTATTCACCATGTTAAATTGCCCCTCAGTGTCTAAAGATGTGTAGGTTAGGGTGGATTGGCCATGCTAAATTGTCCCTTAGTGTCCAAAGATGTGTAGGTTACGGTGGATTGGCCATGCTAAATTGTCCCTTAGTGTCCGAAGATGTGTAGGTTAGGTGGATTGGCCATGCTAAATTGTCCCTTAGTGTCCAAAGATGTGTAGGTTAGGGTGGATTGGCCATGCTAAATTGTCCCTTAGTGTCCAAAGATGTGTAGGTTAGGGTGGATTGGCCATGCTAAATTGTCCCTCAGTGTCCAAAGATGTGTAGGTTACGGTGGATTGGCCATGCTAAATTGTCCCTTAGTGTCCAAAGATGTGTAGGTTAGGTGGATTGGCCAGGCTAAATTGCCCCTTAGTGTCCAAAGATGTGCAGGTTAGGTGGATTGGCCATGCTAAATTGTCCCTTAGTGTCCAAAGATGTGCAGGTTAGGTGGATTGGCCATGCTAACTTGTCCCTTAGTGTCCAAAGATGTGCAGGTTAGGTGGATTGGCCATGCTAAATTGTCCCTTAGTGTCCAAAGATGTATAGGTTAGGGTGGATTGGCCATGATAAATTGTCCCTTAGTGTCCAAAGATGTGTAGGTTAGGGTGGATTGGCCATGATAAATTGTCCCTTAGTGTCCAAAGATGTGTAGGTTGGGGTGGATTGGCCATGCTAAATTGCCCCTTAGTGTCCAAAGATGTGTAGGTTAGGGTGGATTGGCCATGCTAAATTGTCCCTTAGTGTCCAAAGATGTGTAGGTTAGCGTGGATTGGCCATGCTAAATTGTCCCTTAGTGTCCAAAGATGTGCAGGTTAGGTGGATTGGCCATGCTAAATTGTCCCTTAGTGTCCAAAGATGTGCAGGTTAGGTGGATTGGCCATGCTAAATTGTCCCTTAGTGTCCAAAGATGTGCAGGTTAGGTGGATTGGCCATGCTAAATTGCCCCTTAGTGTCCAAAGATGTATAGGTTAGGGTGGATTGGCCATGATAAATTGTCCCTTAGTGTCCAAAGATGTGTAGGTTAGGGTGGATTGGCCATGATAAATTGTCCCTTAGTGTCCAAAGATGTGTAGGTTAGGGTGGATTGGCCATGCTAAATTGTCCCTTAGTGTCCAAAGATGTGCAGGTTAGGTAGATTGGCCATGCTAAATTGTCCCTTAGTGTCCAAAGATGTGTAGGTTAGGGTGGATTGGCCATGCTAAATTGCCCCTTAGTGTCCAAAGATGTGTAGGTTAGGGTGGATTGGCCATGCTAAATTGTCCCTTAGTGTCCAAAGATGTGTAGGTTAGGGGGATTGGCCATGCTAAATTGCCCCTTAGTGTCCAAAGATGTGTAGGTTAGGGTGGATTGGCCATGCTAAATTGTCCCTTAGTGTCCAAAGATGTGTAGGTTAGGTGGATTGGCCATGCTAAATTGTCCCTTAGTGTCCAAAGATGTGCAGGTTAGGTGGATTGGCCATGCTAAATTGTCCCTTAGTGTCCAAAGATGTATAGGTTAGGGTGGATTGGCCATGCTAAATTGCCCCTTAGTGTCCAAAGATGTGTAGGTTAGGGTGGATTGGCCATGCTAAATTGTCCCTTAGTGTCCAAAGATGTGTAGGATAGGGGGGATTGGCCATGCTAAATTGTCCCTCAGTGTTGGTGAGATTATCAGGTAAATAGACAGGGTTACGGGGATGAGAGCTGACTAGGATTGTTGTTGGTATGGACTCGATGGGCCAAATGCCCTCTTTCTGCGCTGTAGGGATTCTATTCAGTTGGAAATGTTTGTGCTTGCGTCTTTTCAGAACCTCTCCGTCTGCCCTGAGGAAGAATCTGTGATCATGTCATCGTTTGTGAACAGTTTGGCATCTCTGAACATCAAACAAGGTAGGGTTCCGGCCTTGGATTCTGAGCCTGGCCTTCACAAACCTGAGCTGTGGGCGACTGGACACTTGTTGCTCCCTCTGGGACAGGGCTGAATGCGCCAGTTTTTTTTTGGGTGGGGGGGCAATCTTATGGGCCTCCCCCACCGGTGTGATCATCCGCTCTGGTCACCGGCCATTTTCAAAATGGCGGCACTTCCTGTTTGTGACAGGAAGTTAAAATTCTACCCTCTAACGATAATGGTGGCAGCAGAAATCTTTGGCAAGTTTACTTCGTGCTGCCACCAAAAAGTATCTGACAACAAATCTCAGGAAGTTGTTCCCTTCTGTAGGGACCATTCAGTCATAGAACAAAACAGCACGGAAATAGGCCCTTCGGCCCAACGAGTCCATGCCCTCCCAGCTAGTCCCAATGGCCCATTTCCCTCTTATCCTTCCCCATCCATCTACTTATCCAAATACTTTTTTAAGCGTTGTCATTGTACCCGTCTCAATCACTTTTCAAGGCAACTCATTTTGTACACACACCACCCCCTGTGTGGAAAAAGTTACCCTCTCCCAGGTCCCCTTTCCCCTCTCACCTACATTGTACGGAATAAAGTCCGAACCTGGCCTTATTGAATGGCAGGGCAGGCTCGAAGGGCTAGATGGCCTACTCCTGCTCCTATTTCTTACGGCCAACCGCTCCCTATAACTCGGGCCCACTGCTCCTGGTAACGTCCTGGTTAAATCTTCTCTGCACCCTCTCCAGTTTATCAATGTCCTTCCTATAACAGGAAAACTGTTCCCAATACTCCAAGTGCTCACATATACAACCGTAACAATGTCCCAACTCCGATACTCGATGTCCTGACTGATGATGGCCAGTTTGCTAAACACCTTCACCTGTCTACATGTGACGCCACATTCAATAAACTATCTACTTGTACTCCGAGCTCCCTCTGTTCCTCAACACTCCCCAGGGCCCTCCCATTGACTGGGCGAGTCCTATCCTGGTTTGACTTTCCAAAATGCAACACCTCACACTGATCTGTGCTGAAACTTACAACTTATCCAAATCCAAGTACAAAGATGTGTAGGTTAGGGGGATTGGCCATGCTAAATTATCCCTTAGTGTCCAAAGATGTGTAGGTTAGGTGGATTGGCCATGCTAAATTATCCCTTAGTGTCCAAAGATGTGCAGGTTAGGTGGATTGGCCATGCTAAATTGCCCCTTAGTGTCCAAAGATGTGCAGGTTAGAGTGGATTGGCCATGCTAAATTGTCCCTTAGTGTCCAAAGATGTGCAGGTTAGGGTGGATTGGCCATGCTAAATTGTCCCTTAGTGTCCAAAGATGTGCCGGTTAGGGGGATTGGCCATGCTAAATTGTCCCTTAGTGTCCAAAGATGTGCAGGTTAGGGTGGATTGGCCATGCTAAATTGTCCCTTAGTGTCCTGAGATGCGTAGGTTAGAGAGATTAGTGGGTAAATATTTGGGGATGTGGGGGTAGGGCATGGGTGGGATTGTGGTCAATGCGGACTCGATGGGCCGATGGGCCTCTTTCTGTGCTATGTAGGGATTTGATGATTTTCATGTTACTTAAAAATAAGTCTGCTTACAGTGCAGGACGACTGAACTGTCATTGACTTTGATTCACTTTTCTGTGAGTTACAAACCAAAAGACAATGAAAATATAACCACCTCTCCAGTAAACATTTGGATAAATTGAAATCAGAGTGCCTCCCGTAGGTTTGCCCATCTCCAGAGCGATGTTGCCTGTCTGGGTTGTCCTCAAACTGATCTTTGCAGAGAGATCTGGATAGGCTGAGCAAGTGGATGAGGACCTGGCAGATGGAGTATAATGTTAGCAAGTGTGAGGTTATCCACTTTGGTAGAAATAATAGTAGGAGGGATTACTATTTAAAAGGCGAAAAGCTGCAGCAGGCGACGGTGCAGAGGGACCTGGGGGTCCTTGTGCACGAGTCGCAAAAACCCAGTCTGCAGGTGCAGCAGGTGATCAAGAAGGCGAATGGCCTTTATAGCGAGGGGGATAGAATATAAAAGTAGGGAGGTCTTGCTGCAGCTGTATAGGGCACTGGTGAGGCCGCAGCTGGAGTACTGTGTGCAGTTTTGGTCGCCGCACTTATGCAAGGATATTTTGGCCTTGGAGGGAGTGCAGAGGAGGTTTACTAGGCTGATACCGGAGATGAGGGGGTTGGACTATGAAGAGAGACTAAATAGACTGGGTCTGTACTCGTTGGAGTTTAGAAGGATGAGGGGGGATCTTATAGAGATGTATAAGATAATGAAGGGGATGGATAGGGTAGAGGTAGAGAGATTCTTCCTGCTTAGAAAGGACAGCAGGACTAGAGGGCACAGCCTCAAGATAAAGTGGGGGACAGTTTAGATCAGAGTTGAGGAGGAACTTCTTCACTCAAAGGGTGGTGAATCTCTTTGCTTTGATTGCATCTGGTCCCACATCCCTGCGGTTAATGTCGCGACTCCCAAAACGGAAAGCGAGGCGCGTGAGCGAGATATTCATAAAAATGTGATGCTTTTCTACTTCGGTGGGCAGGGAGGGGTATGGGCGTGGGACCCTCGGGTGGATAATGCTGTCTGGAATGGCAGGTAACAGATTGACTTTGTTTCTGTGGTTGCACACGTTATATAGTTGAAAACAACGAGAAGTTCGATTTCCGGGGCTTCCGACTGGATTGGTTTCGGCTTCAGGTAGGCATTTGTTCTGGCAAACAGCAAATCACACGATAGTGTCCCCCTCCTGGCGTGCTGTCGACTGTGGAAGGTGCTGGTGGTGGGATATATTATGGGATGATATTGACAGTCATGTAATGTGAGCAATATCAGGAGACATTTCATCCTTGTGCATGAACTGAGGGTGTCATTGTATTCAAGCGGTGTGTATGAACTGATTGGAATTTAGTTCCCTGTAAATAAAGCTTGGTAGATGTCTCATATTTGCCTCCAGTTCCATCCAGTGGCCCGCATTCCGTTCCAGCCTTGAGGCACTGTCTGTCAGAGTGGAGATTGCACATTCTCCCCGTGTCTGCATGGGTTCCCTCGGGTGCTCCGGTTTCCTCCCACAGTCCAAAGATGTGCAGGTTAGGGTGGATTGGCCATGCTAAATTGTCCCTTAGTGTCCAAAGATGTGTAGGTTAGGGTGGATTGGCCATGCTAAATTGCCCCTTAGTGTCCAAAGATGTGTAGGTTAGGGTGGATTGGCCATGCTAAATTGTCCCTTAGTGTCCAAAGATGTGTAGGTTAGGGTGGATTGGCCATGCTAAATTGTCCCTTAGTGTCCAAAGATGTGTAGGTTAGGGTGGATTGGCCATGCTAAATTGTCCCTTAGTGTCCAAAGATGTGTAGGTTAGGTGGATTGGCCATGCTAAATTGCCCCTTAGTGTCCCAAAGATGTGTAGGTTAGGGTGGATTGGCCATGCTAAATTGTCCCTTAGTGTCCAAAGATGTGTAGGTTAGGGTGGATTGGCCATGCTAAATTGCCCCTTAGTGTCCAAAGATGTGTAGGTTAGGGTGGATGTGCAGGGTTAAGGAGCCAGGGAGGGATGGATTGTCTGTGAAAAATACTCTTTCAGAGAGTAGTTGCTGCTGACCTGTTGGGCTGAATGGCCTCTTTCTGCACTGCAGGGATCCTATGGATCAGCAGACCCTCTGACAGTGCAGCGCTCCCTCAGCACTGACCCTCTGACAATGTGGCACTCCCTCAGTACTGACCCTCTGACAGTGCGGCACTCCCTCAGTACTGACCCTCTGACAGTGCGGCACTCCCTCAGTACTGACCCTCTGACAGTGCGGCACTCCCTCAGCACTGACCCTCTGACAGTGCGGCACTCCCTCAGCACCGACCCTCTGACAGTGCGGCACTCCCTCAGTACTGACCCTCTGACAGTGCGGCACTCTCTCAGCACTGACCCTCTGACAGTGCGGCGCTCCCTCAGCACTGACCCTCTGACAGTGCGGCGCTCCCTCAGCACTGACCCTCTGACAGTGCGGCGCTCTCTCAGCACTGACCCTCTGACAGTGCGGCACTCCCTCAGCACTGACCCTCTGACAGTGCGGCACTCCCTCAGCACTGACCCTCTGACAGTGCGGCGCTCCCTCAGCACTGACCCTCTGACAGTGCGGCACTCCCTCAGCACTGACCCTCTGACAGTGCGGCACTCCCTCAGCACTGACCCTCTGACAGTGCGGCGCTCCCTCAGCACTGACCCTCTGACAGTGCGGCGCTCCCTCAGCACTGACCCTCTGACAGTGCGGCACTCCCTCAGCACTGACCCTCTGACAGTGCGGCACTCCCTCAGCACTGACCCTCTGACAGTGCGGCACTCCCTCAGCACTGACCCTCTGACTGTGATGAAGTCTTTGAGATTTTTCCTTGGAATCTCAATGTTCAGTTGGATGTTCAGAGGCAGCGCAGAGAGGTGGTGACAAGGGGAGATGGAGTAAATGTGGTCACTTCGATACGATGGTGGGCAAGGGAGGAATGGAGTTCAGAGAGATAGGATGGAGAGCAGGAGGCGAGGGAGTGTGAGGAAACAGATGAGGGAGTGTGGAGGGAAGGGTGGTGTGTGGCATTGGGTAAGTGCAGTGAAGCAGTGTAATAGTGTCACCCATTCTGTGAACTGGGGATGCAGTGTGAGGGAGTGAGTAAGGGAGCGCGAGAGAGAGAGAGTGAGGGAGCGCGAGAGAGAGAGAGAGTGAGGGAGCGCGAGAGAGAGAGAGAGTGAGGGAGCGCGAGAGAGAGAGAGAGTGAGGGAGCGCGAGAGAGAGAGAGAGTGAGGGAGCGCGAGAGAGAGAGAGAGTGAGGGAGCGCGAGAGAGAGAGAGAGTGAGGGAGCGCGAGAGAGAGAGAGAGTGAGGGAGGGAGCGCAAGAGAGAGAGAGAGTGAGTGAGGGAGTGCGAGAGAGAGAGTGAGTGAGGGAGCGCGAGAGAGAGAGTGAGTGAGGGAGCGCGAGAGAGAGAGTGAGTGAGGGAGTGCGAGAGAGAGTGAGTGAGTGAGGGAGCGCGAGAGAGGGAGTGAGTGAGGGAGCGCGAGAGGGAGTGAGTGAGGGAGCGCGAGAGAGAGAGAGAGTGTGTGAGGGAGCGCGAGAGAGAGAGAGTGTGTGAGGGAGCGCGAGAGAGAGAGAGTGAGTGAGGGAGCGCGAGAGAGAGAGAGTGAGTGAGGGAGCGCGAGAGAGAGAGAGTGAGTGAGGGAGCGCGAGAGAGAGAGAGTGATGTGAGGGAGAGCGAGAGAGAGAGAGTGAGTGAGGGAGCGCGAGAGAGAGACCGAGGAGTGAGGGAGCGCGAGAGAGAGAGAGAGTGAGTGAGGGAGCGCGAGAGAGAGAGAGAGAGTGAGGGAGCGCGAGAGAGAGAGAGAGTGAGGGAGCGCGAGAGAGAGAGAGAGTGAGGGAGCGCGAGAGAGAGAGAGAGTGAGGGAGGGAGCGCGAGAGAGAGAGAGTGAGGGAGCGCGAGAGAGAGAGAGAGTGAGGGAGCGCGAGAGAGAGAGAGAGTGAGGGAGCGCGAGAGAGAGAGAGAGTGAGGGAGCGCGAGAGAGAGAGAGAGTGAGGGAGCGCGAGAGAGAGAGAGAGTGAGGGAGCGCGAGAGAGAGAGAGAGTGAGGGAGGGAGCGCGGAGAGAGAGAGAGTGAGTGAGGGAGTGCGAGAGAGAGAGTGAGTGAGGGAGCGCGAGAGGAGTGAGTGAGTGAGGGAGTGCGAGAGAGAGTGAGTGAGTGAGGGAGCGCGAGAGAGGGAGTGAGTGAGGGAGCGCGAGAGGGAGTGAGTGAGGGAGCGCGAGAGGAGAGAGAGAGTGTGTGAGGGAGCGCGAGAGAGAGAGAGTGTGTGAGGGAGCGCGAGAGAGAGAGAGTGTGTGAGGGAGCGCGAGAGAGAGAGTGAGTGAGGGAGCGCGAGAGAGAGTGAGTGAGTGAGGGAGCGCGAGAGAGGGAGTGAGTGAGGGAGCGCGAGAGGGAGTGAGTGAGGAGCGCGAGAGAGAGAGAGTGAGTGAGGGAGCGCGAGAGAGAGAGAGTGAGTGAGGGAGCGCGAGAGAGAGAGAGTGAGTGAGGGAGCGCGAGAGAGAGAGTGAGTGAGGGAGCGCGAGAGAGAGTGAGTGAGGGAGCGCGAGAGAGAGTGAGTGAGGGAGCGCGAGAGAGAGTGAGTGAGGGAGCGCGAGAGAGAGAGAGTGAGTGAGGGAGCGCGAGAGGGAGGGAGTGAGTGAGGGAGCGCGAGAGGGAGGGAGTGAGTGAGGGAGCGCGAGAGGGAGGGAGTGAGTGAGGGAGCGCGAGAGGGAGGGAGTGAGTGAGGGAGCGCGAGAGGGAGGGAGTGAGTGAGGGAGCGCGAGAGGGAGGGAGTGAGTGAGGGAGCGCGAGAGGGAGGGAGTGAGTGAGGGAGCGCGAGAGAGAGAGAGTGAGTGAGGGAGCGCGAGAGAGAGAGAGTGAGTGAGGGAGCGCGAGAGAGAGAGAGTGAGTGAGGGAGCGAGAGAGAGAGTGAGTGAGTGAGGGAGCGCGGGAGAGAGTGAGTGAGGGAGCGCGGGAGAGAGTGAGTGAGGGAGCGCGGGAGAGAGTGAGTGAGGGAGCGCGGGAGAGAGTGAGTGAGGGAGCGCGGGAGAGAGTGAGTGAGGGAGCGCGGGAGAGAGTGAGTGAGGGAGCGCGGGAGAGAGTGAGTGAGGGAGCGCGGGAGAGAGTGAGTGAGGGAGCGCGGGAGAGAGTGAGTGAGGGAGCGCGGGAGAGAGTGAGTGAGGGAGCGCGGGAGAGAGTGAGTGAGGGAGCGCGGGAGAGAGTGAGTGAGGGAGCGCGGGAGAGAGTGAGTGAGGGAGCGCGGGAGAGAGTGAGTGAGGGAGCGCGGGAGAGAGTGAGTGAGGGAGCGCGGGAGAGAGTGAGTGAGTGAGGGAGCGCGAGAGAGAGAGAGTGAGTGAGGGAGCGCGAGAGAGAGAGAGTGAGGGAGCGCGAGAGGGAGGAGTGAGTGAGGGAGCGCGAGAGGGAGAGAGGGAGTGAGTGAGGGAGCGCGAGAGGGAGGGAGTGAGTGAGGGAGCGCGAGAGGGAGGGAGTGAGGGAGGGAGAGTGAGTGAGTGAGGGAGCGCGAGAGAGAGAGAGTGAGTGAGGGAGCGAGAGAGAGAGAGAGTGAGTGAGGGAGCGCGAGAGAGAGAGAGTGAGTGAGGGAGCGCGAGAGAGAGAGTGAGTGAGGGAGCGCGAGAGAGAGAGTGAGTGAGGGAGCGCGAGAGAGAGTGAGTGAGGGAGCGCGAGAGAGAGTGAGTGAGGGAGCGCGAGAGAGAGTGAGTGAGGGAGCGCGAGAGAGAGTGAGTGAGTGAGGGAGCGCGAGAGGGAGGGAGTGAGTGAGGGAGCGCGAGAGGGAGGGAGTGAGTGAGGGAGCGCGAGAGGGAGGGAGTGAGTGAGGAGCGCGAGAGGGAGGGAGTGAGTGAGGGAGCGCGAGAGGGAGGGAGTGAGTGAGGGAGGGAGAGAGAGTGAGTGAGGGAGCGCGAGAGAGAGAGAGTGAGTGAGGGAGCGCGAGAGAGAGAGAGTGAGTGAGGGAGCGCGAGAGAGAGAGAGTGAGTGAGGGAGCGCGAGAGAGAGAGAGTGAGTGAGGGAGCGCGAGAGAGAGAGAGTGAGTGAGGGAGCGAGAGAGAGAGTGAGTGAGTGAGGGAGCGCGGGAGAGAGTGAGTGAGGGAGCGCGGGAGAGAGTGAGTGAGGGAGCGCGGGAGAGAGTGAGTGAGGGAGCGCGGGAGAGAGTGAGTGAGGGAGCGCGAGAGAGAGAGTGAGTGAGGGAGCGCGAGGGGAGAGAGAGTGAGTGAGGGAGCGCGAGAGAGAGAGAGTGAGTGAGGGAGCGCGAGAGGGAGGGAGTGAGTGAGGGAGCGCGAGAGGGAGGGAGGGAGTGAGTGAGGGAGCGCGAGAGGGAGGGAGTGAGTGAGGGAGCGCGAGAGGGAGGGAGTGAGTGAGGGAGGGAGAGAGAGAGAGAGTGAGTGAGGGAGCGCGAGAGAGAGAGAGTGAGTGAGGGAGCGCGCGAGAGAGAGAGAGAGTGAGTGAGGGAGCGCGAGAGAGAGAGAGAGTGAGTGAGGGAGCGAGAGAGAGAGTGAGTGAGGGAGCGCGCGAGAGAGAGTGAGTGAGGGAGCGCGCGAGAGAGAGTGAGTGAGGGAGCGAGAGAGAGAGTGAGTGAGGGAGCGCGCGAGAGGAGTGAGGGAGGGAGAGAGAGAGAGTGAGGGAGCGCGAGAGAGAGAGAGTGAGTGAGGGAGCGAAGAGAGAGTGAGTGAGGGAGCGAGAGAGAGAGTGAGTGAGGGAGCGAGAGACAGAGTGAGTGAGGGAGCGAGAGAGAGAGTGAGGGAGGGAGAGAGAGAGAGTGAGGGAGGGAGAGAGAGAGAGTGAGGGAGCGCGAGAGAGAGAGAGTGAGTGAGGGAGCGCGAGAGAGAGAGAGTGAGTGAGGGAGCGCGAGAGAGAGAGAGTGAGTGAGGGAGCGAGAGAGAGAGAGAGAGAGTGAGGGAGGGAGCGCGAGAGAGAGAGAGTGAGTGAGTGAGGGAGCGCGAGAGAGAGAGTGAGTGAGTGAGGGAGCGCGAGAGAGAGAGAGAGAGTGAGTGAGGGAGCGCGAGAGAGAGAGAGTGAGTGAGGGAGCGCGAGAGAGAGAGAGTGAGGGAGCGCGAGAGAGAGAGAGTGAGTGAGGGAGCGTGAGAGAGTGAGAGAGTGAGTGAGGGAGCGCGAGAGAGAGAGAGTGAGGGAGGGAGCGCGAGAGAGAGAGAGTGAGTGAGTGAGGGAGCGCGAGAGAGAGAGTGAGTGAGTGAGGGAGCGCGAGAGAGAGAGAGAGTGAGTGAGGGAGCGCGAGAGAGAGAGAGTGAGTGAGGGAGCGCGAGAGAGAGAGAGTGAGTGAGGGAGCGAGAGAGAGAGAGTGAGTGAGGGAGCGCGAGAGAGAGAGAGAGCGAGCGAGGGAGCGCGCGAGAGAGAGAGAGAGAGAGAGCGAGGGAGCGCGAGAGAGAGAGAGAGTGAGTGAGGGAGCGCGAGAGAGAGAGAGAGAGAGCGAGGGAGCGCGAGAGAGAGAGAGAGAGCGAGGGAGCGCGAGAGAGAGAGAGAGAGTGAGTGAGGGAGCGCGAGAGAGAGAGAGAGTGAGTGAGGGAGCGCGAGAGAGAGAGTGAGTGAGGGAGCGCGAGAGAGAGAGAGAGTGAGCGAGGGAGCGCGAGAGAGAGAGAGAGAGAGCGAGGGAGCGCGAGAGAGAGAGAGAGAGAGCGAGGGAGCGCGAGAGAGAGAGAGAGAGAGCGAGGGAGCGCGAGAGAGAGAGAGAGAGAGCGAGGGAGCGCGAGAGAGAGAGAGAGAGTGAGTGAGGGAGCGCGAGAGAGAGAGAGTGAGTGAGGGAGAGAGAGAGAGTGAGTGAGGGAGCGCGAGGATGTATGCTGACAATTGGGAGGTGTGCCTTTATCTGCTTGCCTCTTTAGGCTTATACCAGTGTGGCGAAGACCCCCTTGATCCTGAAGGAGAATCAGAAACTGGCAATGCTGATGAACACCACTGTTTTTCATACCCGGATGCTGGACAGTGTGGAAGGGCTGTTAGCGGAGACAGCCAACCTCACTCCATTCTGGTTAGTACAGGACTGACACCCACACAGAGTGCCTTCCATCGAGCCAGTAACCCCCCCACCCTAATCCCCCCAGCGCTCCATGTCCGATTGGCTATCACTGGCAAAGTTCTGCCCTCAGAATACTGGAAGATGTGACTATTTCCTGGGCTGATGTTTTCTGAGGAGAGATTGAGGTTACGTGGATTGGCAATTGTCCCTTAGTATCCCAAGATGTGTAGGTTAGGGAGGATTGGCCATGCTAAATTGTCCCTTAGTGTCCAAAGATGTGTAGGTTAGGGTGGATTGGCCATGCTAAATTGTCCCTTAGTGTCCAAAGATGTGTAGGTTAGGGTGGATTGGCCATGCTAAATTGTCCCTTAGTGTCCAAAGATGTGTAGGTTAGGGTGGATTGGCCATGCTAAATTGTCCCTTAGTGTCCAAAGATGTGTAGGTTAGGTGGTTTGGCCATGCTAAATTGCCCCTTAGTGTCCAAAGATGTGTAGGTTAGGGTGGATTGGCCATGCTAAATTGTCCCTTAGTGTCCAAAGATGTGTAGGTTAGGTGGATTGGCCATGCTAAATTGTCCCCTTAGTGTCCAAAGATGTGTAGGTTAGGTGGTTTGGCCATGCTAAATTGCCCCTTAGTGTCCAAAGATGTGTAGGTTAGGGTGGATTGGCCATGCTAAATTGTCCCTTAGTGTCCAAAGATGTGTAGGTTAGGGGGATTGGCCATGCTAAATTGTCCCTTAGTGTCCAAAGATGTGTAGGTTAGGGTGGATTGGCCATGCTAAATTGTCCCTTAGTGTCCAAAGATGTGTAGGTTAGGGGGATTGGCCATGCTAAATTGTCCCTTAGTGTCCAAAGATGTGTAGGTTAGGGTGGATTGGCCATGCTAAATTGTCCCTTAGTGTCCAAAGATGTGTAGGTTAGGGTGGATTGGCCATGCTAAATTGTCCCTTAGTGTCCAAAGATGTGTAGGTTAGGGTGGATTGGCCATGCTAAATTGTCCCTTAGTGTCCAAAGATGTGTAGGTTAGGGTGGATTGGCCATGCTAAATTGTCCCTTAGTGTCCAAAGATGTGTAGGTTAGGTGGTTTGGCCATGCTAAATTGCCCCTTAGTGTCCAAAGATGTGTAGGTTAGGGTGGATTGGCCATGCTAAATTGTCCCTTAGTGTCCAAAGATGTGTAGGTTAGGTGGATTGGCCATGCTAAATTGTCCCTTAGTGTCCAAAGATGTGTAGGTTAGGTGGTTTGGCCATGCTAAATTGCCCCTTAGTGTCCAAAGATGTGTAGGTTAGGGTGGATTGGCCATGCTAAATTGTCCCTTAGTGTCCAAAGATGTGTAGGTTAGGGGGATTGGCCATGCTAAATTGTCCCTTAGTGTCCAAAGATGTGTAGGTTAGGGTGGATTGGCCATGCTAAATTGTCCCTTAGTGTCCAAAGATGTGTAGGTTAGGGGGATTGGCCATGCTAAATTGTCCCTTAGTGTCCAAAGATGTCTAGGTTAGGGGGGATTGGCCGTGCTAAATTGTCCCTTAGTGTCCAAAGATGTCTAGGTTAGGGGGGATTGGCCGTGCTAAATTGTCCCTTAGTGTCCAAAGATGTGTAGGTTAGGGTGGATTGGCCATGCTAAATTGCCCCTTAGTGTCCAAAGATGTGTAGGTAGGGTGGATTGGCCATGCTAAATGTGCCAGGTCTCAGGGGTAGGACAGTGGGGTGGTACTGGGCCAGATGCTGTTTCAGAGTCGGTGCTAACCGGATGGACTGAATGGCCTCTTTCTGCTCTATAGGGATTCACTGGTTCCAAGGGCTCGTTTGGCACTCTGCTCCTGCTTTCCTGAAGCTGAACCCCACGACCACTCCCCGCCTTTTCCTAAGCTGCTTTGAAAAGTTCGCCAAAACCCTTTGAAAACTCGTCTGCCCTCCGCACACTGGGCACCATTTTCCAAGTGTCGCATTTCCGGCGTAGTTAGACTCTCGGCGGGGATGGTGAGAGGCTGGTTAATATATTGGAACTTCCCACTTTCCAACCTCGCTGGGAAATGTTCCCGTGACGAGAAACGGACGTTCTCCCCACGAACGGGGAATAGTTGACTTGGACTCACCATTGAGGCCCCCCAGGGAGGCTGAGGGCAAGGGGAGACGCCCCTTGGGCAGTGCCAGGCTGGCACTTGTGCTATGATCTTGGGCAAGTATCGGGGTGTGGGGCCAATGGGGGTGGAGCCTGTGGGGTAGTGCCAGTAGGGATTGGGCGAGGGTCAATGGGGATGTGGCCAATTTGGGGTTGGGCCAATGAAGGGTGGGGCTTGTGGGGGGCAGTGCTGGGGGTGGGACATGTGGGGGGTTGGGGAGGGGACCCGCTGCGCCTCTGCACGTGAGTGGTGGGGACGGGGAGGTCCACAACTGGTGGTGGGAGGGAAGGAGGCGGGTCCACAATTGCGGGGAGGAGGGTGGTGGGTCTGTTTGGTCTGGGCAGCAGGGTGGGGATTGGTGGGTGCTGGAGGGGTGGGTGGGAGCTACTTCAGGCTGCCTGCAGCAGCAGGGGCCTGACAGCTCTATCTTTGTCTGGCAGACCACTGCCAGTGCGCGTGTGCAGAATTCGAGGTCTGCACATGCATAGTACCTCCCTCTGCCGGCTTTCAGGTGCATTATGCCCCGCCCAGAGGCTTCTGCAGCAAGCCAGCAGGCTCACTCAAAGTGGGGAGCGGGTGCGGTGCTGAGAACACGCCCAAACAACAGATCTGAAACTCCCAGTTTCGCGCCCACCCTGCACTTAGAACAAATCGAGAAAAATTCTGCCCACTATCTCCTTTGCCCATGGTGGAATTGATGTGAAGGGATTTGAGAATGTGTCTCTGCGCATGGCAGAGGATAATCCTTGTTGTCTGAAGTGACAAGGGGCCCAGGATTCTGGATATTCCCTGTTGTGGACTTTGACGTCAGCCTTTGAATTGATCACAACTTCAGGTGGCCAGGCCAAGTCACAGAGATCTCTCAAACAGCTATTTTGATCAGGCTATGACGAGGACTCTGAAAAATCATAGCTCGGTGCTGATAACTAACCAGAGGCCAGAATTTACGAATACCTAAGGAGTTATCGTTTCAAATTCTATTACAAGTAATTAGCATGTACCAATCAAGGTATAGCCTATCCACTCACAGTTATTGATTAAGGTTACATCATGTATAAGCTACAGATATTAAAACCAATTCTAATCACCTCACGCTTGCTAAATTATAATAGCCAATAGATAGAGATAACTTCTGTACCAATCAAGGTATAGGAATTATCTCTATCCCCTCACAGTTATTGATTAAGGTTACATCATGCATAAGGTACAGATATTAAAACCAATTATAATCACCTCACACTTGCTTAATTATAATAGCCATTGGATAAAGATAACTTCTATACCAATAAAGGTATTGAAATCATCTCTATCCCCTCAGTTATTGATTAAGGTTACATCATGCATAAGCTACAAATATTAAAACCGATTATAATCACCTCACGCTTGCTTAATTATAATAGCCAATAGATAGAGATAATTCCTATACCTTGATTGGTATAGAAGTTATCTCTATCCCATCACAGTTATTGATTAAGGTTACATCATGCATAAGGTACAGATATTAAAACCAATCACAATCGCCTCACCCCTTGCTTGATTATAATATCCAGTCAGCGTGAAGACTTAATGATGTTCGCTGGCCCAATCGATCACTGTTACAAGTTTCTGGTCTCAGATGTCTGAGTTGATGAGCTCTCTCAGACGAAGGGCCTTGATGCTGTCCTGTGAAAACTTTACAAAGGGCCTTGTTCTTCTCAGAGCAGCTTTGTAACTTGGTGGGACGGTTTCCACTTTCAATCCCCGATTCCTCCTCGGGCCAGTCGCGTTTGGCGCTCTCTGACACTCTCTTCTCTTTCTGGCAGTTTCTACCCGCGTTTGTTTGAGAGGATGTTTTTACTGTGCAGCGAGGAATCCACGCAGCTACCCTACCTGATCGCTTTCCCAATGACCTGTGCACACTTCTCGAGCTGTATCCACGACATGTGTCCTGAGGAGGTGGGTACCTGCAGATCTTTTGCTCTCTGTCTTTCTGCGACTTCTCCACTTCTTTTATGGATATGGGTCTTGCTGGCTGGATTAGAATTTATTGCCCAACCCTAACTGCCCTTGAACTGAGGCGCTTGGCCATTTCAGGGGGGCAATTAAGTGTCCACCACACTGCTGTGGGTCTGGAGTCACGTGTAGGTCAGACCAGGTAAGTTGGGGCTTCCAAAATTCACAGTCTACAATTCTTACTGGGAGACAGTAGCCTGGCAGCAATGTCACCGGGCTCGTAATCCAGAGACCCAGGATAGCGGTTCAAATCCCACCACGGCAACTGGTGGGATTTAAATTCAGTTAATAAATTCTGGAATTGCCAAACAAAACCGCGTGATGTTGATATCGATTGTTGCGAAAACTCATCAACGGCACTAATGTGGCACAGTGGGTTAGCACTGCCGTCTCATAGCACTAGGGAGCCGGGTTCAATCCCGGCTCGGGTCACTGCCTGTGCGGAGTTTGCACATTCTCCCCGTGTCTGCGTGGGTCCCCTCCAGGTGGGGGAGCAAACTCGATGGGCTGAGTGGCCTAATTCTGCTCCTCTGTCTTGTGGTTGGGCTGCACTTAGAGTGTTCAATTCTGGTCGTCACATTACAGGAAGGCTTTGGAGAGAAGGGGTTTACCAGGGTGGATTAGAGGGTCTGAGCTATAAGGAGAGGCTGGACAAACTAGGGTGGTTTTCTGTGAGGCTGAAGGGGAGACCTGATCGAAGTCTATAAAATTCTGAGGGTCGACAGTCGGAATCTTTTTTCCCAGAGCTGAAACGTCTAATACTCGGGGGCACGCACTCAAGGTGAGAGGGGGGAGGTTCAAAGGAGATGTGAGGGGTAAGTTTTTTTACACAGAGAGTGATGGGTGTTTGGAATGTGCTGCTGGGGTGATGGGGGCAGATACAATAGGGGTGTTTCAGGGGTGTTTAGATAATCTCATTAACCTGCGAGGAATAGACGGACATGGAGCAAGGGCGGGGAGAAAGGATTAGTTTAATTTGGCGTTGTGTACAGCACAACATTGTGGGCCGAAGGGCCTGTTCCTGTGCAGTATTGCCCTATGTCCTATGTTATGGGCACACACCAGGCAGCAGAACCATACAAAGAGGGATTGAGTGGACTGTAATCGGTCGTGGGCACCTCCTGTCACTGTGGTGTGTAAGACAGCAGCTGGAGAGGAGATGTGGCTGCCTTTCCTGGCATGCAGCATCTGATCGGAGTGTTGGATCTTTCTGTGCAGTATCCTGTCCTCCAGAAACGCAGCACTGGGTTATGCAACAACTTTCTGGATGAAATCACCAGACAAGCGAGCAACTGTATGATCGAACTCTGCTACGAGCAACGTAACCTCAGTGAGAAGGTGAGTGAGAGCTAGATTTATTATTGTCACATGTATTGGGAGACAGTGAAAAGTATTGTTTCTTGTGCACTATACAGACAAAGCATACTGTTCATAGAGTACATAGGGGAGAAGGAAAGGAGAGAGTGCAGAATATAGTGTTACAGTCACAGATAGGGTGTAGAGAAAGATCAACTTAATATTTGATTTATTATTGTCACATGTATCGGGATACAGTGAAAAGTATTGTTTCTTGTGCACTATACAGACAAAGCATACTGTTCATAGAGTACACAGGGGAGAAGGAAAGGAGAGGGTGCAGAATGTAGTGTTACAGTTACAGATAGGGTGTAGAGAAAGATCAGCTTAATATTTGATTTATTATTGTCACATGTATTGGGATACAGTGAAAAGTATTGTTTCTTGCGCACTATACAGACAAAGCATACCATTCATAGAGTACATAGGGGAGAAGGAAAGGAGAGGGTGCAGAATGTAGTGTTACAGTCACAGATAGGGTGTAGAGAAAGATCAACTTAATATTTGATTTGATTTATTATTGTCACATGTATTGGGATACAGTGAAAAGTATTGTTTCTTGCACACTATACAGACAAAGCATACTGTTCATAGAGTACACGGGAGAAGGAAAGGAGAGGGTGCAGAATGTAGTGTTACAGTCATAGCTAGGGTGTAGAAAAAGATCAGCTTAATATTTGATTTGATTTATTATTGTCACATGTATTGGGATACAGTGAAAAGTATTGTTTCTTGCGTGCTATACAGACAAAGCATACCATTCATAGAGTACAGAGGGAAGGAGGAAAGGAGAGAGTGCAGAATATAGTGTTACAGTCACAGGGTGCAGAGAAAGATCAGCTTAGTATTTGATTTATTATTGTCACATGTATTGGGATACAGTGAAAAGTATTGTTTCTTGTGCACTATACAGACAAAGCATACCATTCATAGAGTACAGAGGGAAGGAGGAAAGGAGAGGGTGCAGAATGTAGTGTTACAGTTACAGATAGGGTGTAGAGAAAGATCAACTTAATATTTGATTTATTATTGTCACATGTATTGGGATACAGTGAAAAGTATTGTTTCTTGTGCACTATACAGACAAAGCATACCATTCATAGAGTACAGAGGGAAGGAGGAAAGGAGAGGGTGCAGAATGTAGTGTTACAGTTACAGATAGGGTGCAGAGAAAGATCAGCTTAATATTTGATTTGATTTATTATTGTCACATGTATTGGGATACAGTGAAAAGTATTGTTTCTTGCACGCTATACAGACAAAGCATACCATTCATAGAGAAGGAAAGGGGAGGGTGCAGAATGTAGTGTTACCGTTATAACCAGGGTGTAGAGAAAGATCAACTCAATGCGAGGTAGGTCCATTCAAAAGTCTGACAGCAGCAGGGAAGAAGCTGTTCCTGAGTCGGTCGGTACGGGACCTCAGACTTTTGTATCTTTTTCCCCGTTGGAAGGATGTTGACTTTGAGGGGGAGGGGGGTGAGGGGGGTGGGGCGGCAGGGTGGGGGGACCTTGTCAGCGCGGAGATGAAAGCCCTGCGGCGTGATACTGGCTCTCACACACCCATACGTGGGTTTGTTTGTGTGCAGCTGCTGCCCAAGTACACGGCCCAGACCATCAGCAAAGCTGTCAAAAAGAAACGTAAAAAACCCGTCAGCAAGAAATCGGAGCCCAGCCAGGAGAAGCCGGGTACGGAGAGCCAGCGCAAGGACAGAGTCATCGACACCAGGTAGGTGAACGAGAACCAGACGGCCCAGAAGAGGCTCGCACCCACACAGTGGAAACACCTACTCTCCCATCGAATCCCAGTTCCCAGCGCCTGGCCCTGAATGTGCCAAGTGCTCACCCGGGTACTTTTTAAAGGATGTGAGGCCCCCCCCCCCCAGGCAGCACATTTCCAGACCCTCATCACCCTCTGGGGGGAAAAAAGCTTTCCCTCAAACCCCTCCTAACCCCCTCACTTTGAACCTGTGTCCCCCTTGTAACTGACCCTAAGGGGAACCACTGCTCCCTATCCACTCTGTCCCTTTACACCTCGATCGGGTCACCTTCTCTGCTCCAGAGAAAACAACCCAATCCTTATCCAACCTCTCTACATAACCTAAACGCTCCATCCCAACCGTACAGGGCACTGGTGAGGCCGCAGCTGGAGTACTGTGTGCAGTTTTGGTCGCCGCACTAACGCAAGGATATTTTGGCCTTGGAGGGAGTGCAGAGGAGGTTTACTAGGCTGATGCCGGAGTTGAGGGGGTTGGACTATGAAGAGAAACTAAATAAACTGGGTCTGTACTCGTTGGAGGTTAGAAGAATGAGGGGGGATCTTATAGAGACATATAAGATAATGAAGGGGATGGATAGGGTAGAGGTGGAGAGATTCTTCCCGCTTAGAAAGGACAGTAGGACTAGGGGGCACAGCCTCAAGATAAAGGGGGGTGCGGTTTAGAACGGAGTTGAGGAGGAACTTCTTCACTCAAAGGGTGGTGAATCTCTGGAATTCTCTGCCCGTTGAAGTGGTGGAGGCTACCTAAGAACATAAGAACATAAGAAATAGGAGCAGGAGTAGGCCATCTAGCCCTTCGAGCCTGCCCCGCCATTCAATAAGATCATGGCTGATCTGTTGTGTCTCAGTTCCACATTCCCGCCCTCTCCCCATAACCCTTAATCCCCTCGCTTATCAAAAACCCATCAACCCGCTTCTTAAAAATATTTAGCGAGGCAGCCTCCACCACTTCAACGGGCAGAGAATTCCAGAGATTCACCACCCTTTGAGTGAAGAAGTTCCTCCTCAACTCTGTTCTAAACCGCCCCCCCTTTATCTTGAGGCTGTGCCCCCTAGTCCTACTGTCCTTTCTGAGCGGGAAGAGTCTCTCCACCTCTATCCTATCCATCCCATTCATCATCTTATACGTCTCAATGAGATCTCCCCTCATTCTTCTAAACTCTAACGAGTACAAGCCTAGTTTATTCAGCCTCTCCTCATAGTTCAACCCCCTCAACTCCGGTATCAGCCTAGTAAACCTCCTCTGCACTCCCTCCAAGGCCAAAATATCCTTGCGTAAGTACGGTGCCCAAAACTGCACACAGTACTCCAGCTGTGGCCTCACCAATGCCCTATACAGCTGCAGCAAGACCTCCCTACTTTTATATTCAATCCCCCTCGCTATGAAGGCCAGCATCCCATTCGCCTTCCTGACCACCTGCTGCACCTGCAAGCTGGGTTTTTGCGACTCATGCACAAGGACCCCGAGGTCCCTCTGCACCGTCGCCTGCTGCAGTTTTTCGCCCCATAAGTAATAATCCTTCCTACCATTATTCCTACCAAAGTGGACCACCTCGCACTTGCCAACATTAAATTCCATTTGCCATTTCCTGGCCCATTCGCCCAGCCTATCTAGATCCTTCTGCAGACTCTCCACACCCTCTGTGCAATTTGCCGTTCCCCCAATCTTGGTGTCATCAGCAAATTTCGACACCCTGCACTCGGTTCCCTCCTCCAGATCATCTATATAAATGGTAAATATTGAAGTCACGGGTAGATAGGTTTCTGATAGACGGGAGAAAGCGGGAAAGTGGAACTGATCCACTTCAGATCAGCCATGATCTTATTGAATGGTGGGGCAGGCTCGAAGGGCTAGATGGCCTACTCCTGCTCCTATTTCTTATGTTCTTTATCCCAGGCAGCATCCTGGTAAATCTCCTCTGTTCCCCCTCCAGTGTAATCACACCCTTTCTGTAGTGAGGTGTCCAGAACTGCGCACACAGCTGTGGCCTCACCCAAGTTCTACACAACTCCAACATCACCTTCCTGCTTTGTCACCGACATGCGGAACCTTCCTGTCCCCCTGCCACAGGAATTGTAACAGGCGGGATAATACGCGAGTCTGTCGGACAGGATTTTCCAGTTTGGGGGCTAGGGCGTGCAGAATATCCCACCCTGTATCTCTCATCCGCCTTTTTCACCACCCCACGAGCGCGCCTTTCCCCCTTCAGAGACCTGAGGACAAACACACCAAGATCCCGTCGTTCCACAGAACCTCCCGGTGTCCCACCATTCATAGGAAACTTCCTTGTCAAGTTACTCCTTCCAGAGTGCATCACCTCACACTTCTCAGGGTTAAATTCCATCTGCTGCTCGTCCGCCCATTTGACCGTCTTCCCGAGACGCTCCGTCTCGCTGTCAAACCATCCGACCAATCTTTGTGTCGTACGGGATCCTGCTCTAATAGACGACCAATGGCTGTAAGGGACGGGTTGGGCTGCTGGCCCAGTGAGTAGCCACACCTTCTGCCTGGTGCCAACATTTGGTGCTTTTGGTGGGGGGGGGGGGGGGTGGGTAAATGTACCCATTGCCCAGGCTGGTGGCACAGGACGTCAGAATGAAGCCCCCCCCACCTTCAGCCCATGGTACCTACAGCGAGTAATGCCATTGGCAACTGTAAAGACTCAGAAACTAGAAGCAGGACGAGGCCATTTGGCCCTTCGATCCTACCCCACCATTCATTCTGACCATCCAATTCAATATCCTGATCCCCCTTCCCCCCCATATCCCTCGATCCCTTTAGCCCCAAGAGCGATATCTAATTTCTTCCTGAAATCACACAACGTTTTGGCCTCAACTACTTTCTGTGGGAGTGAATTCCACACATTCCCCACCCTCTGGGTGAAGAAATTTCTCCTCACCTCAGTCCTAAAAGGTTTACCCCTTATCCTCAAACTCTGACCCCTCGTTCTGGATTCCCCTCACCATGGGGAACATTCTTTCTGAATCTACCCCGTTAGAATTTTACAAGTTTACCCCCTTAACCTCAAACTATAACCCCCTAGTTCTGGATTCCTTGGGGTAAAATGGAAGTTGGTAATCAGTGCTACGTGATTAACCCAGAGTCATCCATGTGCCAACATAAGAAATAGGAGCAGGAGTCGGCCATCTAGCCCTTCGAGCCTGCCCCGCCATTCAATAAGATCATGGCTGATCTTAAGTGGATCAGTTCCACTTTCTCCCTTAATTCCCCTGTCTATCAGAAACCTATCTACCCGTGACTTCAATATATTTAGCGAGGCAGCCTCCACCACTTCAACGGGCAGAGAATTCCAGAGATTCACCACCCTTTGAGTGAAGAAGTTCCTCCTCAACTCTGATCTAAACTGCCTTATCTTGAGGCTGTGCCCTCTAGTCCTGCTGTCCTTTCTAAGCGGGAAGAATCTCTCTACCTCACCTGTACCAACAGTGTCCAGGCCTAGGTGAGGGGCATGCCAGGACTCCTGAGGGCAGGGAACCAAACAGGGAAGCCCTCATTTCGTTCCGTGACTCTGCAGGGCTGTGTGTGAGCGATCGGGGAAAACGGCAATAAGTCTCCCTTTGTATTTCAGTATGGACAAACATCACTTAACGCTGACTGAATACTGCGTAACCATCAACCACGTGCGAGAACTTCTCGTATTTGACCACATCATCGTACCAAATGAGTACCTAACCAGTCAACTAGAAGCGCGGCTCGCCAGGTAATATATCCTTTTTTAATTCATTGGTGGGACATGGGTATCGCTGGCTGGCTCAGCATTTATTGCCCATCCCCAGTTGCCCGAGGGCAGTTGAGACTCACCCACATTGCTGTGAGTCACATGTAGGCCAGACCGGGGTAAGGACGGCAGATTTCCTTCCCTAAAGGGAACCAGATGGGTTTTTCCGACAATGGTTTCATCAGTAAATTCTTAATCCCAGATATTTTTTATTGAATTTAAATTCCACCGTCTGCCGTGGTGGGATTCGAACCCGGGTCCCCCAGAACATTAGCTGAGTTTCTGGATTTATAGTACAGCGATAATACCACTAGGCCGTCGCCTCCCTGCACCATAAGCTGTTGATCTGCACTGTGCCACCAAGACAATGTTCCTTCAGTCTTAGCAATACTGACTCTGGGGCAATGAGAATCAGGCTGTAGTTATTTTTTTTTACAGACAATTGAAAGGGTGGCATTATCGCTAGATTATTAACTCAGAAACTCAGCTCAAGTGATTTATTATTGTCACATGTATTGGGATACAGTGAAAAGTATTGTTTCTTGCGCACTATACAGACAAAGCATACCATTCATAGAGTACATAGGGGAGAAGGAGAGGGTGCAGAATGTAGTGTTACAGTCATAGCTAGGGTATAGAGAAAGATCAGCTTAATATTTGATTTATTATTGTCACATGTATTGGGATACAGTGAAAAGTATTGTTTCTTGCGTGCTATACAGACAAAGCATACCATTCATAGAGTACACAGGGGAGAAGGAAAGGAGAGGGTGCAGAATGTAGTGTTACAGTCACAGGGTGTAGAGAAAGATCAGCTTAATATTTGATTTGATTTATTGTTGTCACCTGTATTGGGATACAGTGAAAAGTATTGTTTCTTGCATGCTATACAGACAAGCATACCATTCATAGAGTACACAGGAGAGAAGGAAAGGAGAGGGTGCAGAATGTGGTGTTACAGTTACAGCGAGGGTGTAGAGAAAGATCAGCTTAATGTGTGATAGGTCCATTCAAAAGTCAGACAGCAGCAGGGAAGAAGATGTTCTTGAGTTGGTTGGTACGGGACCTCAGACTTTTGTATCTTTTTCCTGACGGAAGAATGTGGAAGAGAGAATGTCCAGGGTGTGTGGGGTCCTTGATTATACCGGCTGCTTTTCCCCGAGGCAGTGCGAAGTGTAGACAGAGTCAATGGATGGGAGGCTGATGGATTGGGCTACATTCATGACCTTTTGTAGTTCCTTGCAGTCTTGGGCAGAGCAGGATCCCATACCAAGCTGTGATACAACCAGAAAGAATGCTTTCTATGGGGCATCTGTAAAAGTTGGTGAGAGTCGTAGCGGACATGCCAAATTTCCTTAGTCTTCTGAGAAAGTAGAGGCGTTGGTGGGGCTTTCTTAACTATAGTATCAGCATGGGGGGGACCAGGACAGGTTGTTGGTGATCTGGACACCTAAAAACTTGAAGCTCTCGATCCTTTCTACTCCATCCCCGTTGATGTAGACAGGGGCATGTTCTCCTCTACGCTTCCTGAACTCGATGACAATCTCCTTTGTTTTGAGGGAGAGATTATTGTCACCGCACCAGTTCACCAGACTCTCTATCTCATTCCTGTAACTCTGTCATTGTTTGAGATCCGACCCAATACGGTGATGTCATCAGCAAACCCGAAAATCGAATTGGAGGGGAATTTGGCCGCACAGTCATGGGTGTATAAGGAGTATAGTAGGGGGTGAGAACACAGCCTTGTGGGGTACTGGTGTTGAGGATGATTGTGGAGGAGGTGTTGTTGCCGATCCTTACTGATTGTGGTCTGTGAGTTGGGAAATTCAGAATCCAGGGAGGAGCCGAGGCCCAGACCACGGAGATTGGAGATGAGTTTCGTAGGAGTAATGGCATTGAGGGCTGAGCTGTTCTGGGGGCCTGGGTTTGAATCCCACCACTGCAGATGGTCGAATTTGAATTAAAAAAAAAACTGGGATTAAGAATCTACTGATGAAACAATTGTCGGAAAAAACCCATCTGGTTCCTTTAGGGAAGGAAATCTGCCATCCTTACCCGGTCTGGCCTACATGTGACTCCCAGCAATGTGGTTGACTCTTAACTGCCCCTCAGGGGTGGGCAATCAATGTAGGCCCAGCCAGCGATACCCGTGTCCCATGAGCAAAGGATAGTTGGCAACTGCTCATACTTGGCAGGCAGTGGGTTGCAATGGACCAAAAGTAAGAAAACTCCTCCCATTGATACCACCGTATGCCAAATGTTGCCCAACCCACCTTCCCAGAATGCCACCCAACGTACCCCTCGCAATGTACCCCACACCCAGGTCTTGAAATGGGCATGACTTTTGGAAAATAACCGCCAACGGGTCTATTATTTCCAGGGCAACATCCTGGGGTGAAGATTATCAGGACCTGGAGATAGAACAGAGAACATTACAGCGCAGAACAGGCCCTTCGGCCCACGATGTTGCGCCGACCAGTTAAAAAGCAATGACCCTCTAACCTAAACCAAACCCTTTCCATCCATAAACCTATCCACGGATCTCTTAAACGCCCCCAAACTAGGCGCATCCACAACTGCAGCAGGCAGGGCATTCCAATCCCTCACCACCCTCTGGGTAAAGAACCTACCCCTGACATCCGTCCTATAACTACCCCCCCTTAATTTAAAGCCATGCCCCCTCGTGCTAGCTTTCTCCATCCGAGGAAAAAGGCTATCACTATCTACCCTATCTAAACCTCTAATCATCTTATATGTTTCAATAAGATCCCCTCTTAGCTGCCTTCTTTCTAACGAAAACAACCTCAAATCCCTCAGTCTCTCCTCATAGGACCTCCCCTCCATACCAGGCAACATCCTGGTAAACCTCCTCTGCACCCTCTCCAAAGCCTCCACATCCTTCCTGTAATGTGGGGACCAGAACTGCACACAGTACTCCAAGTGCGGATGCACCAGAGTTGTGTACAGTTGCAACATGACGCTGCGACTCCTAAATTCAATCCCCCTACCAGTAAACGCCAAGACACTGTATGCCTTCCTAACAACCTTATCTACTTGATTCCCAACTTTCAGGGATCTATGTACACATACACCTAGATCCCTCTGCTCATCCACACTATTCAGAGTCCTCCCGTTAGCCCTATACTCGACACATCTGTTATTCCTACCAAAGTGAATCACCTCAAACTTCTCCGCATTAAACTCCATCCGCCACCTCTCGGCCCAGCTCTGCAACTTGTCTAAGTCTCCCTGCAAACTATGACACCCTTCCTCACAATCTACTACCTCACAGATCTATCCACCTTCAGTCCCATTAATGAGCAGAGGTCAGATAGGGAAGCTCGAGCAGGCGATGGCCCCGTGGTATTATCGCTCGACTACCAGAAGCTCAGCTAACGCTCTGGGGGACCCGGGTTCGAATCCCGCCACGGCAGACGGTGGAATTTGAATTCAATAAAAATAATAAGAACGTAAGAAATAGGAGCAGGAGTAGGCCATCTAGCCCTTCGAGCCTGCCCCGCCATTCAATAAGATCATGGCTGATCTGTCGTGGCTCAGTTCCACATTCCTGCCCTCTCCCCATAACCCTTAATCCCCTCGCTTATCAAAAACCCATCAACCCGCATCTTAAAAATATTTAGCGATGTAGCCTCCACCACTTCAACGGGCAGAGAATTCCAGAGATTCACCACCCTTTGAGTGAAGAAGTTCCTCCTCAACTCCGTTCTAAACCGCACCCCCCTTTATCTTGAGGCTGTGCCCCCTAGTCCTACTGTCCTTTCTGAGCAGGAAGAATCTGGAATTAAAAATCTACTGGGACACGGGATAAGGGATGGAAGCGACGTCGAGAGTTAGTGTTGCTCTCGTGAGAATGGGAGAAGGTTTACGTGAAATTCTGGTGGGATGGGAGTCCAAAATCGGGTGGATTGAATCAGGAAAAACCGTTCCAAACGGCAGGAATCTCCCGTTAACTCCCAGATTTAAGATAATTATAGAGGCAACGAGATAGTTGACATTGGAGGGATGACCCAAATGGCACTGGGCCACCACCTCCTCCATAGAGAGACACTCCGAGGCATGTGACCCTAGAGCTAATCTCATTTCGCTCCAGGGTCACGTGTAGGCCAGACTGGGGTGAGGAGGGCAAATTTCCTTCCCTGAAGGATATCAGTCAACCAGATGGGTTTTTACAACTGGTCATTATTACTGAGGTGAGCTTTTAGGAGTCTAAAACTAGAGGGCATAGGTTTAAGGTGGGAGGGGAGAGATACAAAAGGGTGCAGAGGGGGCAATATTTTCACACAGAGGGTGGTGAGTGTCTGGAACGAGCTGCCAGAGGTAGAGGCGGGTACGATTTTGTCTTTGAAAAAGCATTCAGACAGTTACATGGGTACGATGGGTATAGAGGGATATGGGCCACTTGCGGGCAATTGGGACGAGCGTAGGGGTTTAAAAACTGGGCAGTGTGGACAAGTTGGGCCGAAGGGCCTGTTTCCATGCTGTAAACCGCTATGATGCTAATTCCAGATATATTCACTGGATTACAATTCAGTTTAGGATTTGAGCCCATCTCACAGACCGTTGGGCAGGGCACCTGGGTGTCGACACGGGGTGCCAATACCATGAAGCTACCATCACCCTCTGTACTAGAAATCCCTTCGTTCTCTCGATACGTTCCTCCTGCTAACCCAGTTTCCTTTTATGTTTGAAGCTCCGTGGGTTCCCAATGGATTGGGGATCCTTACCAAAGTGTTGCCCCTTGGCACGGTGGCACAGTGGGTTAGCGCTGCTACCTCACAGTGCCAGGGACCCGGGTTCAATTCCCGGCTTGGGTCATTGTCTGTGCCGAGTTTGCACATTCTCCCCGTGTCTGCGTGGGTTTCCTCTGGGTACTCTGGCTTCCTTGCACACTCCAAAGATGTGTAGGTTAGGGTGGATTGGCCATGCTAAATTGTCCCTTAGTGTCCAAAGATGTGTAGGTTAGGGGGGATTGGCCATGCTAAATTGTCCCTTAGTGTCCAAAGATGTGTAGGTTAGGGTGGATTGGCCATGCTAAATTGTCCCTTAGTGTCCAAAGATGTGTAGGTTAGGGTGGATTGGCCATGCTAAATTGTCCCTTAGTATCCAAAGATGTGTAGGTTAGGTGGATTGGCCATGCTAAATTGTCCCTTAGTGTCCAAAGATGTGTAGGTTAGATGGATTGGCCATGCTAAATTGTCCCTTAGTGTCCAAAGATGTATAGGTTAGGGTGGATTGGCCATGCTAAATTGTCCCTTAGTGTCCAAAGATGTGTAGGTTAGGTGGATTGGCCATGCTAAATTGTCCCTTAGTGTCCAAAGATGTGTAGGTTAGGTGGATTGGCCATGCTAAATTGTCCCTTAGTGTCCAAAGATGTGTAGGTTAGGGTGGATTGGCCATGCTAAATTGTCCCTTAGTGTCCAAAGATGTGTAGGTTAGGTGGATTGGCCATGCTAAATTGTCCCTTAGTGTCCAAAGATGTGTAGGTTAGGTGGATTGGCCATGCTAAATTGTCCCTTAGTGTCCAAAGATGTGTAGGTTAGGGTGGATTGGCCATGCTAAATTCTCCCACAGTGTGGCGACTAGGGGATTTTCACAGTAACTTCATTGCGGTGTTAATATAAGGCTTCTTGAGACACGAATAAGTAAACTTTAAATGAAAAACCCCTCCGATTCATCTATTAGAGAGTGGGTTCTACGAGCTGGTCTATGTCCTGTCCCTTGTTCCACCTTCTTTATTGCTGTTGTTGGCGCTTTGCCATCCTCGCCAGCTGAAAGCCTTTTGCTTTTTCTGAATCCGCCGCTCAGAGCTATTATGAGGCTGACGGGTTATAACCAAGCTACGCAGGAGATCGCCAAGCCCTCTGAGGTCCTGTGCGGCGTCAAGGCGTTCATCGGCTTCATCCATTCCATCAGCCATTACGTGAACATCGACGTCACCAGGATTTGCAAGGACGTGCTGCTACAGCAGTCGCAAGCTGTAGACGCCAACGGAGACATAACCCTGACCACAGCTTACACCAACTGGTACGTTTGCAGACTGGAGAGGGAGGGGGTGGCGGTGGTGGGTTGGACCTATCCGGCTGACTTGGCCAAAAATAAAACCAAATTTCAGCAAGGCGTTTGATAAGGTCCCCCATGCAAGACTTCTTGAGAGGGTGAGAGGGCATGGGATCCAAGGGGCTTTGGCCTTGTGGATCCAGAACTGGCTTGCCTGCAGAAGGCAGAGAGTGGTTGTGGCTGGGTCTTTTTCTGCATGGAGGTCAGTCACCAGTGGAGTGCCCCAGGGATCTGTTCTAGGACCCTTGCTGTTTGTCATTTTCATAAATGACCTGGATGAGGAAGTGGAGGGATGGGTTAGCAAGTTCGCCGATGACACGAAGGTCGGTGGTGTTGTGGATGGTCTGGAAGGATGTCAAAAGTTGCAGCAGGACATAAATAGGATGCAGGACTGGGCGGAGAAGTGGCAGATGGACTTCAACGCGGATAAATGTGTAGTCGTCCATTTTGGCAGGACCAATGGGATGAACGAGTACACTATCAAGGGTAGGAGTCTTAGTAGTGTTGAAGAGCAGAAGGATCTTGGGGTCCGGGTCCACAGGACTCTTAAATCGGCCTCGCAGGTGGAGGAGGTGGTCAAGAAGGCGTATGGTGTACTGGCCTTCATTAATCGAGGGATTGAGTTTAGGAATCGAGAGGTAATGCTGCAACTTTATAAGACCCTTGTCAGGCCTCATTTGGAGTACTGTGCGCAGTTCTGGTCGCCTCACTATAGGAAAGACGTAGAAGCTATTGAAAGGGTACAGAGGAGATTTACAAGGATGTTGCCTGGACTGGGAGGCATGCCTTATGAAGTTAGGTTGAGGGAACTGGGTCTCTTTTCCCTGGAGAGACAAAGGTTGAGAGGCGACCTGATAGAAGTTTATAAAATGTTGAGAGGAAGAGAGAGGGTGGATTCTCAGAGGCTATTTCCCCGGGTTGAAATGGTCGCTACGAGAGGACACAGGTTTAAGGTGCGGGGAGGAAAGTACAGAAGTGATGTTAGGGGTAAGTTTTTCACTCAGAGGGTGGTGAGTGAATGGAATCGGCTGCCGTCAGTGGTGGTGGAGGTGAACTCGCTGGGGTCTTTTAAAAGACTTCTGGATGAGTATATGGGGTTTTATGGGATTGGGGGTTATAGATAGGTCTATAGATTGGTAGGTGTTGATGTGATTGGCGCAACTCGTGGGCCGAAGGGCCTGTTTGTGCTGTAGTGTTCTATGTTCTAAATTCACCGTTGGCTTTGTCTGACTGTTAATTGCTGGGGTTGAGTTGCAAATTGTGGGCATCACTGACTGGGCCAACCTTTACTGCCCATTCCTGAGGGTGGCACGGTGGTTAGCGCTGCTGCCTCACGGTCTCAGGGACCCGGGTTCGATTCCCAACCTTGGGTCACTGTCCGTGCGGAGTCTGGCCTATCCACCTAGCCCGCACATGTTTGGACACTTAAAGGGTGGTTGGCACTGCCACCTCACAGCGCCAGGGTCCCAGGGTCAATTCCCAGTTGGGGTCACTGTCTGTGTGGATTCTGCATGTTCTCCCCATGTCTGCATGGGTTTCCTCCTGGCTAGGGCGCATCGGCCGTGCTAAATACCCAAACAGGCGACGAGGGGATTTTCACAGTAACTTCACTGCGGTGTTAATGTAAACCTACTTGTGACTCTAATCAATAAACTTGAAAACTGAGGGCGTTTCAAAGTCAACAGGGACCCAGGGTAAGTTTCTGGGGGACCCGGGTTCGAATCCCGCAGATGGTGGAATTTAAATTCAATAAAAAATATTTGGAGTTAAGAATCTACTGATGAAACCATTGTGGGAAAAACCCCTCTGGTTCGCGAATGTCCTTATCGTAGAATCCCTACAGTGCTCGTTTGGCCCATCGAGCTTGCACTGACCCCAGGCCCCATCCCCGTAACCCCACATATTTACCCTGCTAATCCCCCTGACACTGAGGGACAATTTAGCAATCCACCTAACCTACACGTCCTTCAGACTGTGGGAGGAAGTTGGAGGAAACCCACGCAGGCACGGGGAGAATGTGCAAACTCCCACACAGGGAGTGACCCGAGGCCGGGAATCGAACCCGGGCCCCTGGCGCTGTGAGGCAGCAGTGCTAACCACACTGTGTCCCTCTAGGGAAGGAAATCTGCCTGATCTGGCCTACACGTGACTCCAGAGCCACAGCAATGTGGTTGACTCTGAACTGCCCTCTGAGGAATGGGCAATAAACGTTGGCTTAGCCAGCAACGCCCACCGTCCCATGAACAAATAAAAGTTGGATCTGAGGTTGGCCACGTGGTAGACGGCCTTTGAACCTGGTTAGAAGAACTTGATTAGGCTGGCACGTCTGTCTTGCTGCAGTGACCAAGCAACAGAAGGCTAAGGGGGTGATCTTATAGAGGTCTATAAAATAATGAGGGGCACAGATCAGCTAGATAGTCAATATCTTTTCCCCAAAGGTAGGGGAGTCTAAAACTAGATCCCCAAAGATGTTCTCTTAGGCTGATTGGCGTAACAAATTGTCCCTAAATTAGTCCCCCATCAATCTGGTTTCCAATGTGGAGTGGCATAAGCGTAGACAAGGGTCATGGGTGGAGAGGGGACTGGTAATGTTAAAATGGCGGCGTGGGCTCGTTGGGCCGAGAGCCTATTTCCCAGGCTGTGTTGTTCTTCATTCTTTGATACAAAAGTGTCCAGGGGGGGCAATTTTTCTCACACAGAGGATGGTGAGTGTCTGGAACAAGTTGCCAGAGGTAGAGGTGGGTACAATTTTGCCTTTGAGAAAGCATTTAGACAGTTACGTGGGTATAGAGAGATGTGGGCCAACTGGGGGCCATTGGGATTAGCTTAGGTGTTTAAAAAAACGGGGCAACATGGACAAGTTGGGCCGAAGGGCCTGTTTCCATGCTGTAAACACTCCCTGTTTGTCAGTCTTGGCAGCTCAACCTTGGCCTTTCTGTGCTGTGGAACCCTGACCGAGATATTGCAAATCTTCCGATAACATTGGTCATGAGGTTCAAATCGAACTGACTCTCCCTCTCTAGGTATCTGGAGAGTCTCCTGAGGCAAACCAGTACTGGGATCATCATTCACTCGCCTGCTGCCCGAGCCTTTGTGACAATGCCCAGCGAAAATATCCAGACATTCAACGCGGAAGAATATTCAGATATTTCAGGTTGGTGAACATATCCTCATTACAGTGAGTACGCTTGCAGGACAGCCCATGAACACCCAACCTTCGAGGACTTTCAAGTCCAATTTATTTCCAGAGCAGCAGAATCCTGAGAGTGCCGAAAGAGGCCATTTGGCCCATTGAGTCTGCACCAACCCTCTGACAAAGCAACTTACCCAGGCCCACTGCTTCACCCTCCCCCTGTAACCCCACACATTTAGCATGGCCAATCCCCCTAACCTACACATCTTTGGACACTAAGGGGCAATTTAGCATGGCCAATCCACCTAACCCACACATCTTTGGACACTAAGGGGCAATTTAGCATGGCCAATCCACCCTAACCCACACATCTTTGGACACTAAGGGGCAATTTAGCATGGCCAATCCCCCTAACCTACACATCTTTGGACACTAAGGGACAATTTAGCATGGCCAATCCCCCTAACCTACACATCTTTAGACATTAAGGGGCAATTTAGCATGGCCAATCCCCCCCTAACCCACACATCTTTGGACACTAAGGGACAATTTAGCATGGCCAATCCACCCTAACCTACACATCTTTGGACACTAAGGGACAATTTAGCATGGCCAATCCACCCTAACCTACACATCTTTGGACACTAAGGGACAATTTAGCATGGCCAATCCACCCTAACCTACACATCTTTAGACACTAAGGGACAATTTAGCATGGCCAATCCACCCTAACCTACACACCTTTGGACACTAAGGGACAATTTAGCATGGCCAATCCACCCTAACCTACACATCTTTAGACACTAAGGGACAATTTAGCATGGCCAATCCCCCGAACCTACACATCTTTAGACACTAAGGGACAATTTAGCATGGCCAATTTCCCCTAACCTACACATCTTTGGACACTAAGGGGCAATTTAGCATGGCCAATCCACCCTAACCTACACATCTTTGTACACTAAGGGGCAATTTAGCATGGCCAATCCACCCTAACCTACACATCTTTGGGACACTAAGGGACAATTTAGCATGGCCAATCCACCTAACCTACACATCTTTGGACACTAAGGGACAATTTAGCATGGCCAATCCACCCTAACCTACACATCTTTGGACACTAAGGGACAATTTAGCATGGCCAATCCACCCTAACCTACACATCTTTGGACACTAAGGGGCAATTTAGCATGGCCAATCCACCCTAACCTACACATCTTTGGGACACTAAGGGACAATTTAGCATGGCCAATCCACCTAACCTACACATCTTTGGACACTAAGGGACAATTTAGCATGGCCAATCCCCCTAACCTACACATCTTTGGACACTAAGGGACAATTTAGCATGGCCAATCCACCCTAACCTACACATCTTTGGACACTAAGGGGCAATTTAGCATGGCCAATCCACCCTAACCTACACATCTTTGGGACACTAAGGGACAATTTAGCATGGCCAATCCACCTAACCTACACATCTTTGGACACTAAGGGACAATTTAGCATGGCCAATCCACCCTAACCTACACATCTTTGGACACTAAGGGGCAATTTAGCATGGCCAATCCACCCTAACCTACACATCTTTGGACACTAAGGGACAATTTAGCATGGGCAATCCATCTAACTGTATCCATTGGGATACAGTGAAAAGTATTGTTTCTTGCACGCTATACAGAGAAAGCATACCATTCATAATGAAGGAAAAGAGAGATTGCAGAATGTAGTGTTACAGTCATGGTGAGGGTGTAGAGAAAGATCAACTCAGTGCAAGGTAGATCCATTCAAAAGTCTGACAGCAGCAGGGAAGAAGCTGTTCTTGAGTCGGTCGGTACGGGACCTCAGACTTTTGTATCTTTTTCCTGACGGAAGAAGGTGGAAGAGAGAATGTCCGGGGTGTGTGGGGGGGGTCCTTGATTATGCTGGCTGCTTTTCCCCGAGGCAACGGGAAGTGTAGACAGAGTCAATGGATGGGAGGCTGGTTTGTGTGATGGACTGGGCTGCATTCACAACCCTTTGTAGTTCCTTGCGGTCTTGGGCAGAGCAGGAGCCCAGACCAAGTTGTGATACAACCAGAAAGAATGCTTTCTATGGGGCATCTGTAAAAGTTGGTGAGAGTTGTAGCGGACATGCCAAATTTCCTTAGCCTTCTGAGAAAGCAGAGGCATTGGTGGGGCTTTCTTAACTATAGTATCAGCATGGGGGGGACCTGGACAGGTTGTTGGTGATCTGGACACCTAAAAACTTGAAGCTCTCGACCCTTTCTACTCCATCCCCGTTGATGTAGACAGGGACATGTTCTCCTTTACACTTCCTGAACTCGATGACAATCTCCTTTGTTTCGTTGACATTGAGGGAGAGATTATTGTCACCGCACCAGTTCACCAGATTCTCGATCTCATTCCCCTCCAATTTCAGGTTTGCTGACAACGCCACCTTAGTGGGTCGGATCTCAAACAGTGAGACAGAGTTACAGGAATGAGATAGAGAATCTGGTGAGCTGGTCGTTTGCTATGGACTGCGGGGCCTCTGTCAGCGTGTCACCGATCACTGTGTGGCCCTGTTAAAGGGGGTTGCTCGTTCAACATGTGTCCAGGAACAGCAAGGGCAGTGAGGGAGGAGGACTTCCAGATAAACCTGCTCCTGGGACAGGTCAAAGTGCCAGGCAATAGGCAATCGAGGGCATCAGCCCCTCTCCCATGGCAACATTTGTGGCAGATGTCCCTGGAATAGGAGCACTCGGGCACTATCAAGGCCTTCCATGCCCATTGGGCACCACAGGGGCTGGGGTGCGTTGTTGACCCTTTCAATCACGTTTTGGTTTGATGTCTTACAACGAAAAGCGCAGCTCAGGAACAGGGCCCTCAGCCCTCCCAAGCCTGTGTCGATCATGATGCTCTAATTAAACTAAAGACCCTTCTGCCCTCACTCGGTCCGTATCCCTCTATTCCCTCCCTATTCATGTAGCCATCTCTTAAATGTTGTTAATGTCCCTGCTCCCACCCCCCTCCTCTGGCAGCACCTTCCAGACACCCACCCCTCTCTGCGTGAGAAACTTCCCATCTCCCTTAAACTGTCCCCCTCTCACCCTGAACCTGTGCCCCCCCGCGTAATTGACACTTCTACTCTGGGGAGGAAAAACCCTCTGACTATCCATCCGTCTCTCATCATTTTGTCGACCAGGTCTCCCGTCTGACTTCCCAATGAAAACAATCCCAGTTTATCCAACCTCTCCTCATTGCCAACACCCTCGAGACCAGGGAACATCCTGGTGAACCTTCTCCGCACTCTCTCCAAAGCTTCCACATCCTTCTGGTGGTGTGGCGACCAGAACCGCTCACAATACTCCAAATGCAGCCTAAATAAGGTTTTATATCACTGCAACATGATTTGCCAACTCTTGTACTCAATGCCCTGTCCAATAAAGGCAAGCATGCCTTCTTAATCACCTTCGTGTTGGCACTTTTAGGGGATTGTGGGCCGGCACGCCCAGAACCCTCTGCACGTTAAGTTCGAAATTTGATTTGTTTTGGTCTCGGGCTGTTTCTCTTAAAGGGGCAGCCCCTCTTAGTCTGTCCCTCAGTTTAGTTGTTTAACTCAAAGGAGTTGGAGCATTCTGGGGTACAGGGCGGATTGTAGGCTCGTCGCACTAAGGAAGAGTCCGACCAGAGAGCGGCTTTGGTCTGGAACGAGCCTCGTGAGAGATTTCCAGCAGCCTCTACATAGAACATAGAACATTACAGCGCAGAACAGGCCCTTCGGCCCACGATGTTGCGCCGACCAGTTAAAAAGCAATGACCCTCTAACCTAAACCAAACCCTTTCCATCCATAAACCTATCCACGGATCTCTTAAACGCCCCCAAACTAGGCACATCTACAACTGCAGCAGGCAGGGCATTCCAATCCCTCACCACCCTCTGGGTAAAGAACCTACCCCTGACATCTGTCCTATAACTACCCCCCCTTAATTTAAAGCCATGCCCCCTCGTGCTAGCTTTCTCCATCCGAGGAAAAAGGCTATCACTGTCCACCCTATCTAAACCTCTAATCATCTTATATGTTTCAATAAGATCCCCTCTTAGCCTCCTTCTTTCCAGTGAAAACAACCCCAAATCCCTCAGTCTCTCCTCATAGGACCTCCCCTCCATACCAGGCAACATCCTGGTAAACCACCTCTGCACCCTCTCCAAAGCCTCCACATCCTTCCTGTAATGTGGGGACCAGAACTGCACACAATACTCCAAGTGCGGACGCACCAGAGTTGTGTACAGTTGCAACATGACGCTGCGACTCCTAAATTCAATCCCCCTACCAATAAACGCCAAGACACCGTATGCCTTCTTAACAACCCTATCTACTTGATTCCCAACTTTCAGGGATCTATGTACACATACACCTAGATCCCTCTGTTCATCCACACTATTCAGAGTCCTCCTGTTAGCCCTATACTCTACACATCTGTTATTCCTACCAAAGTGAATCACCTCACACTTCTCCGCATTGTGACTAACGCACTCTTGATTTCAATCTTGACGTCACAGAACTGCAGGCGTTGGCAGAGCTGATTGGACCGTACGGGATGAAACACTTGAGCGAACACTTGATGTGGCACATCACGTCACAGGTGAACGAGCTGAAGGTAAGCGATGCGCCGGCTAGCGCGGGTACCCCCCCCCTGGGGAATGATAGCAGCCATGCAGTGGTGACCCTGGCTACACTCAGCCTCTGGGGTGAGCACCCTGTGCAGATTTTGGAGGAGGGTAGCTGGGTGAGGGGAGGGTGGTCAGGCTTTCGCCACGCTGGGTGGGCTGGGGTTGGATAGACTGACGGCGGTTGTCGAGTTGAGATGGCGAGACAGAAGGTGACCGGGAGGTGTTCTAACCTGCATTTCTTTCTCCAGAAACTGGTGGTGGAAAACATGGACATCTTGGCCCAGGTCAAATCCAACCTGCAGAAACCAGACATAATGACACAGTTCGCCAAACGTCTAACCTGTAAGTCGCAAGGCACCAGCATTGCTGACCCCTTTATACTGGCATTACCATTTCTGTATCTAACCCCGTGCTGTACCTGTCCTGGGAGTGTTTGATGGGGGGGACAGTGTAGAAGGAGCTTTACTCTGTATCTAACCCCGTGCTGTACCTGTCCTGGGAGTGTTTGATGGGGGACAGTGTAGAGGGAGCTTTACTCTGTATCTAACCCCGTGCTGTACCTGTCCTGGGAGTGTTTGATGGGGGACAGTGTAGAAGGAGCTTTACTCTGTATCTAACCCCGTGCTGTACCTGTCCTGGGAGTGTTTGATGGGGGACAGTGTAGAGGGAGCTTTACTCTGTATCTAACCCCGTGCTGTACCTGTCCTGGGAGTGTTTGATGGGGGGACAGTGTAGAGGGAGCTTTACTCTGTATCTAACCCCGTGCTGTACCTGTCCTGGGAGTGTTTGATGGGGGGACAGTGTAGAGGGAGCTTTACTCTGTATCTAACCCCGTGCTGTACCTGTCCTGGGAGTGTTTGATGGGGGGACAGTGTAGAGGGAGCTTTACTCTGTATCTAACCCCGTGCTGTCCCTGTCCTGGGAGTGTTTGATGGGGGGGGACAGTGTAGAGGGAGCTTTACTCTGTATCTAACCCTGTGCTGTACCTGTCCTGGGAGTGTTTGATGGGGACAGTGTAGAGGGAGCTTTACTCTGTATCTAACCCCGTGCTGTACCTGTCCTGGGAGTGTTTGATGGGGGGACAGTGTAGAGGGAGCTTTACTCTGTATCTAACCCCGTGCTGTACCTGTCCTGGGAGTGTTTGATGGGGGGACAGTGTAGAGGGAGGTTTACTCTGTATCTAACCCTGTGTTGGGAAGACCATGCAGTGTGGGGGGAGTTTTTCAATATTACCTAACTTTGTGTGGTGGTGACTGTGCGAGCTTCTCTGAGTGGATGTCCGATTCTGCTTACATTCTTTTGCTGTGTGCTTCCGAACTTGGATTCCGAATATCATTTTTGACATTTTAATATGATTCAATGGAGAATATTTTTTCTCTGTACATAAGTCCTGTTGCTGAAGACATAACAATTGGATTGGATCGGAACTCGTTGTGCTGTGAAGGAAATAGACAGATAGCTTTGTAAAATTAACTTAATAGCGAGGGGGATAGGATATAAAAGTAGGGAGGTCTTGCTGCAACTGTACAGGGCACTGGTGAGGCCGCAGCTGGAGTACTGTGTGCAGTTTTGGGCGCCGTACTTACGCAAGGATATTTTGGCCTTGGAGGGAGTGCAGAGGAGGTTTACTAGGCTGATACCGGAGTTGAGGGGTTTGGACTATGAGGAGAGACTAAATAGACTGGGTCTGTACTCGTTGGAGTTTAGAAGGATGAGTGGGGATCTTATAGAGACGTATAAGATAATGAAGGGGATGGATAGGGTAGAGGGAGAGAGATTCTTCCTGCTCAGAAAGGGCAGTAGGACTAGAGGGCACAGCCTCAAGATAAAGGGGGGGGGCGGTTTAGAACGGAGTTGAGGAGGAACTTCTTCACTCAAAGGGTGGTGAATCTCTGGAATTCTCTGCCCGTTGAAGTGGTGGAGGCTGCCTCACTAAATATACTTAAGATGCGGGTTGATGGGTTTTTGATAAGAGAGGGGATTAAGGGTTATGGGGAGAGGGCGGGAATGTGGAACTGAGCCACGACAGATCAGCCATGATCTTATTGAATGGCGGGGCAGGCTCGAAGGGCGAGATGGCCGACTCCTGCTCCTATTTCTTATGTTCTTATGTACCTCTTTGTGTTCCAGCTTCCGACAATGTTCTGAAGAGAATGACAATCATTGGTGTGATTCTCAACTTTCGAGCAATGGCGCAGGAAGCTCTTCGAGATGTAAGTGGAGGCACTTCCTGTCAGTCTCTGCACTGCCTCGATACAGCACACACCCTGTATGTTCCTCCACCAGCACCTTCCGGACCCGCCACCTTCCAGACCCGCCAGCGCCACCTTCCAAACCCACTGCCACTTCCATCGAGAAGGACAAGGGCAGCAGATACCTGGGAACACCCCCACCTGGAGGGTCCCCTCCGAGTCACTCACCATCCTGACTTGGAAATATATCGCCGTTCCTTCACTGTCACTGGGTCAAAATCCCTCCCTAACAGCACTGTGGGTGTACCTACACCACACGGACTGACTGATGTCCAATAACAATCCTGGAACTCCCTCCCTAACAGCACTGTGGGTGTACCTACACCACATGGACTGACTGATGTCCAATAACAATCCTGGAACTCCCTCCCTAACAGCACTGTGGGTGTACCTACACCACACGGACTGACTGACGTCCAATAACAATCCTGGAACTTCCTCCCTAACAGCACTGTGGGTGTACCTACACCACACGGACTGACTGATGTCCAATAACAATCCTGGAACTCCCTCCCTAACAGCACTGTGGGTGTACCTACACCACAGGGACTGACTGATGTCCAATAACAATCCTGGAACTCCCTCCCTAACAGCTCTGTGGGTGTACCTACACCACATGGACTGACTGATGTCCAATAACAATCCTGGAACTCCCTCCCTAACAGCACTGTGGGTGTACCTACACCACACGGACTGACTGACGTCCAATAACAATCCTGGAACTTCCTCCCTAACAGCACTGTGGGTGTACCTACACCACACGGACTGACTGACGTCCAATAACAATCCTGGAACTCCCTCCCTAACAGCACTGTGGGTGTCCCTACACCACAGGGACTGACTGATGTCCAATAACAATCCTGGAACTCCCTCCCTAACAGCACTGTGGGTGTACCTACACCACAGGGACTGACTGATGCCCTTGATGAAGAGCGGTGCTCCGAAAGCTCGTGATTCCAAATCCACCCGTTGGACTTTGAGCTGGTGTTGTGAGGTTCTTAGTGTGCCCAGCCCAGTCCAAAGCCAGCATCTCCACATCAAGATCCTGAGAGGCAGGGATATGGTCAATGCACTCCATCTTTTCCCCAGGATTGGGGAAACGAGAACCAGAGGGGAGAGGTTTAAGTGAAGAGGGGAAAGAATTGATGGGAACCCGAGGAGCAACATTTTTCAGACCGAGGTGTGTGAAATGAACTGCCTGAGGAAGTGACTGAGGCAGGGACATTGATTACGTTTAAAAGGCATTTGGTCGGATACATGGATGGGAAAAGTTCTGAGGGATATGGGCCAAATACGGGCAAATGGGGTTAATTTAAAATTTAGTTATTAGTGCCCCGAACCTACACATCTTTGGACTGTGGGAGGAAACCCATGCAGACATGGGGAGAATGTACAGAGTCCACACAGACAGTGACTCAATTGAACCTGGGTCCCTGGTGCTGTGAAGCGCGAACCCACTGTGCAGCAATAACTGTGTCTATAATTTAGTAATCCACCGCACCCCCCCGGTCAATCTCCGAATGTCGAACCCTTTCTGATAACGTTAGCGATTTGATAAATGTTGGCGAGTCGGAGATATTGGTGGGCAATGAGCTGAAGGGTCTGTCCCCGTGCCGTGGATTCTGCGATTCTTGAGATGTGGGTGTAGCTGGAAAGGCCGGCGTTTGTTACTAATTACCCTCAGACTGAGTGCGAGCCTCCTGCTCTCAGTCACTCAGTCTGTGAGAGAATGGCAGGCACTGGGTCGATGGTGGGGGCTGCTTGCGCTGACACCCTTCCTTGTCCTTCTGCAGGTTTTATCCGGTCACATCCCATTCCTCATGGGCTCCATTCAACTCTTGAGTGGCATCATCACCCCGGACACTAGCACCAAGGTACGCGGGGGAGCGTTGGGGGTGACGTTATTGTGTCTCGGGGAGGGTCTCCTTCCATCTCTGGCCTGTGTTGTCTGTGAACAGCTGTTTCTCAGAGTGAGGTTGTTCCCCCCCACACCGGGGAACAGATGAACGGCAAAGGAACTTGCAGCGCAAAAAAGAAAATTTATTTCTTAGTGTCACAAGTAGGCTTACATTAACACTGCATTGAAGTTACTGTGAAAATCCCCCCAGTCGCCACACTCCTGTTCGGGTACACTGAGGGGCAATTTAGCATGGCCAATCCACCTAACCTACACATCTTTGGACACTAAGGGACCATTTAGCATGGCCAATCCACCCTAACCTACACATCTTTGGACACTAAGGGACAATTTAGCATGGCCAATCCACCCTAACCTACACATCTTTGGACACTAAGGGACAATTTAGCATGGCCAATCCACCCTAACCTACACATCTTTGGACACTAAGGGACAATTTAGCATGGCCAATCCACCCTAACCTACACATCTTTGGACACTAAGGGACAATTTAGCATGGCCAATCCACCCTAACCTACACATCTTTGGACACTAAGGGACAATTTAGCATGGCCAATCCACCCTAACCTACACATCTTTGGACACTAAGGGACAATTTAGCATGGCCAATCCACCCTAACCTACACATCTTTGGACACTAAGGGGCAATTTAGCATGGCCAATCCACCTAACCTGCACATCTTTGGACACTAAGGGACAATTTAGCATGGCCAATCCACCCTAACCTGCACATCTTTGGACACTAAGGGACAATTTAGCATGGCCAATCCACCCTAACCTACACATCTTTGGACACTAAGGGGCAATTTAGCATGGCCAATCCACCCTAACCTACACATCTTTGGACACTAAGGGGCAATTTAGCATGGCCAATCCACCCTAACCTACACATCTTTGGACACAAAGGGGCAATTTAGCATAGCCAATCCACCTAACCTACACATCTTTGGACACTAAGGGACAATTTAGCATGGCCAATCCACCCTAACCTACACATCTTTGGACACTAAGGGGCAATTTAGCATGGCCAATCCACCCTAACCTACACATCTTTGGACACTAAGGGGCAATTTAGCATGGCCAATCCACCCTAACCTACACATCTTTGGACACTAAGGGACAATTTAGCATGGCCAATCCACCCTAACCTACACATCTTTGGGCACTAAGGGGCAATTTAGCATGGCCAATCCACCTAACCTACACATCTTTGGACACTAAGGGACAATTTAGCATGGCCAATCTACCCTAACCTACACATCTTTGGACACTAAGGGACAATTTAGCATGGCCAATCCACCCTAACCTACACATCTTTGGACACTAAGGGGCAATTTAGCATGGCCAATCCACCCTAACCTACACATCTTTGGACCGTGGGAGGAAACTGGAGCATGTGGAAAAGGCCCGCGCAGACATGGGGAGAATGTGCGGGCTCTGCACAGACAGTGACCCGAGGCCGGAATTGAACCCGGGTCCCTGTTGCTGTGAGGCAGCAGCGCTAACCCGCTGTGCCACCGCGCTGTGGCACTCAAAATATAAAGCACTGATTTTGTGTTGGGGATGGGTTACGGCAGAGGCTGCAGAAACAGGTCAGCTACGATCCCAGCGAACCTCAGGAGAAGCGAAAGGGGCTGACTGCCCCTCCCAGCTCTGACTCGAGCAGCAGAGGAAGCTTCATCGGCAGCCTGTGTCGCGGTCTCTCTCCATCTCCCTGTCCCTCAAGCTGACGGCTCCCGTCAGCCAGGGAGCTGGACGCTGCCCACTGCTGCGTGTGTAAATGTTCAGGTGAGGACAGGACTGGGCTGCGAATGAAGAGCAGTCCCTGTACAGGCTCCCTCTTGGCGAACGGTCACCTGTAGGAGGATTCCTGGCCACCCGCCTCCCCCCGGGGTAGCGACAGAAGGGGGAGTGTAAATGAACGAGGGAATCTCAGCGCTACAGATTTCGAAACGAGCCGTGATCTATCTGCGTTTCATCTCTCGCAAGCTGCTTGGGAATCCAATATGGTTTACACGAACTCGCACCCCGCCTAACGTCCCCCTCCACCCCCACCTAACACATATCCGCAATTTGTCGCGCTGAAGGTGACTATAAAAGTGTTTGAGATCGCGAGCCAAGCTGTTTAGTCGATACGTAAGTGCAGAAGGTGGCGACAAAGACAAGGACACGCAGCGGAAGTTTCCAGCATTTTCTCTTTAGCCCAGAAGCACTCCCACTCCACGCACCCGCCTGGGTGAAAAGTCTGCTTCTCACATTCCCTGGAATCTATCTACCAAATCGTAGAAACTTAGAGTGCAGAAGGAGGCCATTCAGCCCATCAAGTCTGTACTGACCACAATCCCACCCAGGCCCTATCCCCATCACTGCTCATATTTACCCCACTAATCCCTCTAACCTACGCATCCCGGGGCACTAAGGGACAATTTAGCATGGCCAATCCACCCTAACCTACACATCTTTGGACACTAAGGGACGATTTAGCATGGCCACTCCCCCTAACCTACACATCTTTGGACACTAAGGGGCAATTTAGCATGGCCAATCCCCCTAACCTACACATCTTTGGACTCTAAGGGACAATTTAGCATGGCCCATCCACCCTAACCTACACATCTTTGGACACTAAGGGGCAATTTAGCATGGCCCATCCACCCTAACCTACACATCTTTGGACACTAAGGGACAATTTAGCATGGCCAATCCACCCTAACCTACACATCTTTGGACACTAAGGGACAATTTAGCATGGCCAATCCACCTAACCTACACATCTTTGGACACTAAGGGTCAATTTAGCATGGCCAATCCCCCTAACCTACACATCTTTGGACACTAAGGGGCAATTTAGCATGGCCAATCCACCCTAACCTGCACATCTTTGGACACTAAGGGACAATTTAGCATGGCCAATCCACCTAACCTACACATCTTTGGACACTAAGGGACAATTTAGCATGGCCAATCCACCCTAACCTACACATCTTTCGGACTGTGGGAGGAAACTGGAGCACCCGGTGGAAACCCATGCGGGCATGGGGAGAATGTGCAGTCTCCACACAGACGGTGACCCAAGACAGGAATCGAACCCGGGTCCCTGGCGCCGTGAGGCAGCAGCGCTAACCCACTGTGCCAGCGTGCTGCCCACGTGGTCTCACTGTCAGGTGTAGTCCATTCTTCTGGAGAGATTAGCAAGAGGAATGAGTCAGCACGCTCACTGGCTCTGCAGTGCCACCTTCAGTGCCCAGAGAGATGCCCCCACCCCCCCCCCCCCTCAACATGCAACAGAGCCCTCCGAGAGGGACAATGTCCTGAGTAATTTGTTTCTTAACTCCTGCAGGATTTCTTAGCTATCTGTGAACTGACGTCTGCCGCGGGGGCATCATGCCAGGTGGATCCCGCCCTACTCATTGCCCTTTCCAATCAGAGGAATGGTGAGTTTACTCGGGCGAGAGTGCGGGAGCGAATAGGAAATGGAGAGAGGCGGCTTGGCCGAGTGGGCAGTAACGAGAGGTTCAATTCATTGGAGGCTGTCATGGCAACCGTAAATGGGGTGGATTGTGCCCCTGGTGAACATAAGAACATAAGAAATAGGAGCAGGAGTAGGCCATCTAGCCCTTCGAGCCTGCCCCGCCATTCAATAAGATCATGGCTGATCTGTCGTGGCTCAGTTCCACTTTCCCGCCCTCTCCCATAACCCTTAATCCCCTCGCTTATCAAAAACCCATCAACCGCGTCTTAAAAATATTTAGCGAGGCAGCCTCCACCACTTCAACGGGCAGAGAATTCAGAGATTCACCACCCTTTGAGTGAAGAAGTTCCTCCTCAACTCCGTTCTAAACCGCCTCCCCTTTATCTTGAGGCTGTGCCCCCTAGTCCTACTGTCCTTTCTAAGCGGAAGAGTCTCTCCACCTCTATCCTATCCATCCCATTCATCATCTTATACGTCTCAATGAGATCTCCCCTCATTCTTCTAAACTCTAACGAGTACAAGCCTAGTTTATTCAGCCTCTCCTCATAGCTCAACCCCCTCAACTCCGGTATCAGCCTAGTAAACCTCCTCTGCACTCCCTCCAAGGCCAAAATATCTTTGCGTAAGTACGGCGCCCAAAACTGCACACAGTACTCCAGCTGCGGCCTCACCAATGCCCTATACAGCTGCAGCAAGACCTCCCTACTTTTATATTCAATCCCCCTCGCTATGAAGGCCAGCATCCCATTCGCCTTCCTGACCACCTGTTGCACCTGCAAGCTGGGTTTTTGCGACTCATGCACAAGGACCCCGAGGTCCCTCTGCACCGTCGCCTGCTGCAGTTTTTCGCCACGTAAGTAATAGTCCTTCCTACCATTCTTCCTACCAAAGTGGATCACCTCACACTTGCCAACATTAAATTCCATTTGCCATTTCCTGGCCCATTCGCCCAGCCTATCTAGATCCTTCTGCAGACTCTCCACACCCTCCGCACAATTTGCCGTTCCACCAATCTTGGTGTCATCAGCAAATTTCGACACCCTACACTCGGTTCCTCCTCCAGATCATCTATATAAATGGTAAATAGCTGAGGCCCCAGCACCGACCCCTGGGGCACTCCACTAGTCACCAAGTGAGGAGAGGAGGAATTCATCCTTTGAGAGTGGCCTTCCTCACACACACAGCTGTGGATCATTGAATATATCCAGAGCAAAGTTTGAGTTATTTGACATCCTGGGGATTACCCTTGACCACTAGATCATAATATTCAGAACACAAGCTCTGAGTGCCCCAGAGATCTGTTCTGGGACCCTTGCCGTTTGTCATTTCATAAATGACCTGGATGAGGAAGTGGAGGGATGGGGTTAGCAAGTTCACAGACGACACGAAGGTCGGTGGTGTTGTGGATGGTCTGGAGGGTTCTCAGAAGTTGCAGCGGGACATAGATAGGATGCAGGACTGGGCGGAGAAGTGGCAGATGGACTTCAACGCGGATAAATGTGTAGTGGTCCATTTGGCAGGACCAATGGGATGCAGGAGTACACTATCAAGGGTAGGAGTCTTAGTAGTGTTGAAGAGCAGAAGGATCTTGGGGTCCGGGTCCACAGGACTCTTAAATTGGCCTCGCAGGTGGAGGATGTGGTCAAGAAGGCGTATGGTGTACTGGCCTTCATTAATCGAGGGATTGAGTTTAGGAACGGGAGGTAATGCTGCAACTTTATAAGACCCTTGTCAGTCCTCATTTGGAGTACTGTGCGCAGTTCTGGTCGCCTCACTATAGGAAAGACGTAGAAGCTATTGAAAGGGTACAGAGGAGATTTACAAGGATGTTGCCTGGACTGGGAGGCATGCCTTATGAGGATAGGTTGAGGGAGCTGGGACTCTTCTCCATGGAGAGATGAAGGTTGAGAGGCGACCTGATAGAGGTTTATAAAATGTTGAGAGGAATAGATAGGGTGGATTCTCGGAGGCTATTTCCCAGGGCTGAAATGGTCGCTACGTGAGGACACAGGTTTAAGGTGCGGGGAAGCAAGTACAGAGGAGATGTTAGGCGTAAGTTTTTCACTCAGAGGTGGTGAGTGTCTGGAATGAGCTGCTGGGGTAGAGGCGGGTACAACTTTGTCTTTAAAAAGCATTTAGACAGTTACGTGGGTAACTGAGGGATATGGGCCAAATTTGGGAATTGGGATTAGCTTAGAGGTTTCAAAAAAGGGACAGCATGGGCAAGTTGGGGCCAAAGGGCCTGTTTCCAAGCTGTAAACCTCTCTGTTGGTGTTGCCGAGTGGTATTCTCGCTAGACTATTAACCCAGAAACTCAGCTCATGTGCTGGGGGACCCGGGTTCGAATCCCGCAGATGGTGGGATTTGAATTCAATAAAAAAAAAATCTGGGATTAAGAATCTACTGATGAAACCGTTGTCGGAAAAACCCATCCGGTTCCCTTTAGGGAAGGAAATCTGCCGTCCTTACCCCGGTCTGGCCTACATGTGACTCACAGCAATGTGGGTGAGTCTCAACTGCCCTCGGGCAACTAGGGATGGGCACTAAATGCTGGACCAGCCAGCGATGCCCACGTCCCCACGAATGAATACAAAAAATGATGATCTTCGACTCCACTTTCCTGCCTTATCCCCATAACCCTTGATTCGCTTGCTGATATAAAAAAAAACCTGCCTCTCTCAGCCTTGAACACACTTAGTGGCCTCTGCAATGAAGCGTTCCACAGATTCACTGCACTCTCAGAGAAGAAATCCCCCCCCGCCTTATCTCCGTCTTCAAGGGTGACCCCTCTGGTCCTAGACTCTCCCCCTGCAGCCGAGGGGAGACTGATCTCTCCCCGTCAAGAACCCTCGGAATCCTACACATCTCGATAAGGTTGCCTCCGGCCAGTTCCTCGCGATCAGGTCACCGTGACGTTGCTCTGTGGGGGGTGGAATCTTGCTCTGCGCAAACTGGCAGACGTCACGGCAAAAAGTTGGCCGCAATGTTCTTTCGAGAGGTCCGTGAGCGGCGCTATACGAATGCGAGCCTTTCTTTTTAATCCTGACTGGAGCCCTTGGCCTGACAAAGGGGCGCGACGGAGCCTCTGTGACACCCGCCCCTCGGTGCGCCAAGACTTGGGCGTACGCCGAGCGTGCTGGGCGCCAGCTTGCTAAGTGTGTGAGGCGCGCAGAACCAGCTGCCCGTTTGGCGGGTAACCGCTACCCGCGACGATGCCCATGCTGCCTTTTGGAGACGTGTTGACGCCCTGCGAGCACTACCTTTCCTTGGGGCAATCCGGCCTTCCCCCCCCCCTTGCTGTTCTGTCGATTGAATGTCTCACTGGCCGCTCCCCACGTGGCTGGAGGCACATTAGAGGTTGTGTAGAACAGGACAGGCTGCTCGAAGAGGGAGGAGGAGGAGGAAAAGGCGAGAGGCCGTGTCACAAAGAGTCGTCAGGGACCAGATTACCCCAAGTTTGCAGAGGCTGGGGGCTGAGAAAGCTCAAGACCACAATAGAAGTTGAAATATTGGCCAGTAGATGTTGCATTCTGGTTCCACAGGTGTTTAGGTGGAGGGAGCCTTGCATTCCACGCTGGAAAGCATAAGCTTCAAGCTCTGTACCAAGTACCAACCGGTGGTAGACATTAACTGGCTCCTTAGAATCGTGCACACGTTAGACCTTTCCTGCAACCTAGGCTATTGTGGGTCGCGTTCGAGTGCTCTGCTCGAAAGCTGGTGTGCCACCTCATCACGCTATCTTTCGACCAGCCCTGGCTGAAGTACACTGTGCCTGGTGTCTTGGCGAGGGCAGATTTGGCTGCCAGCGTACGCCAACTCAAACTCGAACCCAGCTCAAACCCGAGCGCGAGCCCCGGCCCGAACCCCAGCGCGAGCCCTGGCCCGAACCCAAGCGCGAGCCCCGGCCCGAACCCAAGCGCGAGCCCCGGCCCGAGCCCCGGCCCGAACCCAAGCGCGAGCCCCGGCCCGAACCCCAGCGCGAGCCCCGGCCCGAGCCCCGGCCCGAACCCCAGCGCGAGCCCCGGCCCGAACCCCAGCGCGAGCCCCGGCCCGAGCCCCGGCCCGAACCCCAGCGCGAGCCCCGGCCCGAACCCCAGCGCGAGCCCCGGCCCGAACCCCAGCGCGAGCCCCGGCCCGAACCCCAGCGCGAGCCCCGGCCCGAACCCCAGCGCGAGCCCCGGCCCGAACCCCAGCGCGAGCCCCGGCCCGAACCCCAGCGCGAGCCCCGGCCCGAACCCCAGCGCGAGCCCCCGGCCCGAACCCCAGCGCGAGCCCCGGCCCGAACCCCAGCGCGAGCCCCGGCCCGAACCCCAGCGCGAGCCCCGGCCCGAACCCCAGCGCGAGCCCCGGCCCGAACCCCAGCGCGAGCCCCGGCCCGAACCCCAGCGCGAGCCCCGGCCCGAACCCAAACGCGAGCCCCGGCCCGAACCCAAACGCGAGCCCCGGCCCGAACCCAAACGCGAGCCCCGGCCCGAACCCAAACGCGAGCCCCGGCCCGAACCCAAACGCGAGCCCCGGCCCGAACCCAAACGCGAGCCCCGGCCCGAACCCAAACGCGAGCCCCGGCCCGAACCCAAACGCGAGCCCCGGCCCGAACCCAAACGCGAGCCCCGGCCCGAACCCAAACGCGAGCCCCGGCCCGAACCCAAGCGCGAGCCCCGGCCCGAACCCAAGCGCGAGCCCCGGCCCGAACCCAAGCGCGAGCCCCGGCCCGAACCCAAGCGCGAGCCCCGGCCCGAACCCAAGCGCGAGCCCCGGCCCGAACCCAAGCGCGAGCCCCGGCCCGAACCCAAGCGCGAGCCCCGGCCCGAACCCAAGCGCGAGCCCCGGCCCGAACCCAAGCGCGAGCCCCGGCCCGAACCCAAGCGCGAGCCCCGGCCCGAACCCAAGCGCGAGCCCCCGGCCCGAACCCAAGCGCGAGCCCCGGCCCGAACCCAAGCGCGAGCCCCGGCCCGAACCCAAGCGCGAGCCCCGGCCCGAACCCAAGCGCGAGCCCCGGCCCGAACCCAAGCGCGAGCCCCGGCCCGAACCCAAGCGCGAGCCCCGGCCCGAACCCAAGCGCGAGCCCCGGCCCGAACCCAAGCGCGAGCCCCGGCCCGAACCCAAGCGCGAGCCCCGGCCCGAACCCAAGCGCGAGCCCCGGCCCGAACCCAAGCGCGAGCCCCGGCCCGAACCCAAGCGCGAGCCCCGGCCCGAACCCCAGCGCGAGCCCCGGCCCAAACCCCAACTCACGTTTGGAACAGAGTGTTCAATTCTGGTTGTCACACTACCAGAAGGATGTGGAGGCTTTGAGGAGGGTACAGAAAAGACTTACCAGGATGTTGCCCCTGGTATGGAGGGCATTAGCTGTGAGGAGAGGCTGGAGAAACTTAGTTTGTTTTGGCTTGGTCAGAGGCAGAGGGGCGACCTGATAGAAAATGATGCGAGGCATGGATAGTCAACCTTTCTCGCAGAAATGTCAATGACTTGGGAAGATTAGGTTTCAGGTAAAAGGGGGAACGTTGAATGGAGATTTTGAGAGGCGAGTGTTTGACCCAGAGGGTGGGAAGTGATTGGGACGCACTGCCAGAGGAGGTGGGAGAAGCGGATACAACAACAATATTTAAGAGACATCGCGACAGATACAGGAATAGGCCGGGAATAGAGGGATGTGGACCGCGTAGGGGCAAAGAGCGGGATTCTCCAGCCCGCACTTGCCCCCAAAACCCCGACTGGGGCCAGTGGACCTTTTCGCCTGCTACAATCCCCGTGCGGGTGAGAAAGCTCCCCCCCCACCCACCCCGCCTCCAGGGTACAACAATCGGTGGGCCGAAGGGCCTGTCCTGAGCTGTGCAAACTCGAGCGCGAACCCGGACGCACGTTCCCTGCGCAAGCCCCGAAACGCCAGCCAGACGCTGGGTGGCGACGCTGGCGCGCAAAAACCCACGGCAACAAACAGCAGCGCAAAGCTGACCCCCCCCCCCCACCGGGCTGCGTTTCCACGGGAGGGCCAATTGTGTGTCACAAGATGGCCGCCCTTATTTTCCACAGAGGGCCAATTGCGACGGCGGCCTTTCTCGGCGCCGCGACCGTCCGTCGGAGCGGAGCTGCCCCGCGTACGCGGGCCAATTTGACCACTCGCCCCCTTCTTTCTCGCCAGAGGCGTCCCCCGAGGAAGATTACCGGCTGACAAACCTCCTGATGATCTACGTAGCCGTCTCGCTGCCAACCCTGGCCAGTGACGCCACGTCGGAATACAACCAGGAGCACGAGGGTGAGTCGCGGGCGCCACGCGATAGACGGGACGCGAGCTCAGGATCTGAGGGCGGGGGCGTCCATTTTGCACAGCAGGATCCCAAAAAAAAAATCGAAAGCATGGCTGGAGAAGGGGAGGCTAGATACACTGCGGCACTCCCTCAGCACTGACCCTCTGACAGTGCGGCACTCCCTCAGCACTGACCCTCTGACACTGCGGCACTCCCTCAGTACTGACCCTCTGACAGTGCGGCACTCCCTCAGCACTGACCCTCTGACAGTGCGGCACTCCCTCAGCACTGACCCTCTGACAGTGCGGCACTCCCTCAGTACTGACCCTCTGACAGTGCGGCGCTCCCTCAGCACTGACCCTCTGACAGTGCGGCGCTCCCTCAGCACTGACCCTCTGACAGTGCGGCACTCCCTCAGTACTGACCCTCTGACTGTGCGGCACTCCCTCAGCACTGACCCTCTGACAGTGCGGCACTCCCTCAGCACTGACCCTCTGACAGTGCGGCACTCCCTCAGCACTGACCCTCTGACAGTGCGGCACTCCCTCAGCACTGACCCTCTGACAGTGCGGCGCTCCCTCAGTACTGACCCTCTGACAGTGCGGCGCTCCCTCAGCACTGACCCTCTGACAGTGCGGCGCTCCTCAGTACTGACCCTCTGACAGTGCGGCACTCCCTCAGTACTGACCCTCTGACAGTGCGGCACTCCCTCAGCACTGACCCTCTGACAGTGCGGCACTCCCTCAGTACTGACCCTCTGACAGTGCGGCACTCCCTCAGCACTGACCCTCTGACAGTGCGGCACTCCCTCAGCACTGACCCTCTGACAGTGCGGCACTCCCTCAGCACTGACCCTCTGACAGTGCGGCACTCCCTCCAGTACTGACCCTCTGACAGTGCGGCACTCCCTCAGTACTGACCCTCTGACAGTGCGGCACTCCCTCAGCACTGACCCTCTGACAGTGCGGCACTCCCTCAGTACTGACCCTCTGACAGTGCGGCACTCCCTCAGCACTGACCCTCTGACAGTGCGGCACTCCCTCAGTACTGACCCTCTGACAGTGCGGCACTCCCTCAGCACTGACCCTCTGACAGTGCGGCACTCCCTCAGCACTGACCCTCTGACAGTGCGGCACTCCCTCAGCACTGACCCTCTGACAGTGCGGCACTCCCTCAGCACTGACCCTCTGACAGTGCGGCGCTCCCTCAGCACTGACCCTCTGACAGTGCGGCACTCCCTCAGACCGACCCTCTGACAGTGCGGCGCTCCCTCAGCACTGACCCTCTGACAGTGCGGCGCTCCCTCAGCACTGACCCTCTGACAGTGCGGCGCTCCCTCAGTACTGACCCTCTGACAGTGCGGCACTCCCTCAGCACTGACCCTCTGACAGTGCGGCACTCCCTCAGTACTGACCCTCTGACAGTGCGGCACTCCCTCAGCACTGACCCTCTGACAGTGCGGCACTCCCTCAGTACTGACCCTCTGACAGTGCGGCACTCCCTCAGCACTGACCCTCTGACAGTGCGGCACTCCCTCAGCACTGACCCTCTGACAGTGCGGCACTCCCTCAGCACTGACCCTCTGACAGTGCGGCACTCCCTCAGTACTGACCCTCTGACAGTGCGGCACTCCCTCAGCACTGACCCTCTGACAGTGCGGCACTCCCTCAGCACTGACCCTCTGACAGTGCGGCGCTCCCTCGGCACTGACCCTCTGACAGTGCGGCACTCCCTCGGCACTGACCCTCTGACAGTGCGGCACTCCCTCAGCACTGACCCTCTGACCAAAGGATGAGTGCACTGACTGACACGCACATTCCACGCCCACCCCCAAGCCTTCCAGGGACGCAGGGGTGGGAATAGCCCCCTGGGACAGAGACATGGCCTGGCAATGCCCCCTGGCACTGCTACATGGGGAAGGCCACAGCTACCTTTGTGATGCCCGGTTGGGGCAAGGCAGGGAGGGGGTGATTCAGTTTTGGTTTGGTGAGGCTGGTTCCGTCTCGGTGCAGTGCTGGCACGTACCCCACAGGTACAGGAGCGATCCGGGGAGAAGACCAGGACAGTTCCCCACCAGATCTCACACCGTGCCAAGGTGTCGGGCAATGCCAGTCTTTGTGTTTGCTTTCAGGGCACCGTAACAATATCCACTGTACCGCCAAAGCCATCAATGAGATTGCTGCCGCTCTGTACACCATTCACGGGAAAGATATCCAGGCACACCTGAAGGAGTTCCTGATGGTGAGTCACAGTCACTGCACCGGGAAAGGTACACCGGGATTGGGAGAGACAGGCTCTTCACCCCGGGGAGGGGGGGGTAACAGCACGTCATACACCCTCACACACTCGCACACCCCCTCGCACACACACACCCCTTCGCACACCCCCTCGCACACACACACCCCTTCGCACACCCCTTCGCACACCCCCTCACACACCCCTTCGCGCACCCCCCCTCGCATGCTCGCGCCCCCCCTCGCGCGCTCGCGCCCCCCCTCGCGCGCTCGCACCCCCCCTCGCGCGCTCGCGCCCCCCCTCGCGCGCTCGCGCCCCCCCCTCGCGCGCTCGCGCCCCCCCTCGCGCGCTCGCGCCCCCCCCTCGCGCGCTCGCGCCCCCCCTCGCGCGCTCGCGCCCCCCCTCGCGCGCTCGCGCCCCCCCTCGCGCGCTCGCGCCCCCCCTCGCGCGCTCGCGCCCCCCCTCGCGCGCTCGCGCCCCCCCTCGCGCGCTCGCGCCCCCCCCCGCGCGCTCGCGCCCCCCCCCCGCGCGCTCGCGCCCCCCCCTCGCGCGCTCGCGCCCCCCCCTCGCGCGCTCGCGCCCCCCCCCTCGCGCGCTCGCGCCCCCCCCTCGCGCGCTCGCGCCCCCCCCTCGCGCGCTCGCGCCCCCCCCTCGCGCGCTCGCGCCCCCCCCTCGCGCGCTCGCGCCCCCCGCTCGCGCCCCCCCCTCGCGCGCTCGCGCCCCCCCTCGCGCGCTCGCGCCCCCCCCTCGCGCGCTCGCGCCCCCCCCCTCGCGCGCTCGCGCCCCCCCTCGCGCGCTCGCGCCCCCCCCTCGCGCGCTCGCGCCCCCCCTCGCGTCGCGCGCTCGCGCCCCCCGCTCGCGCCCCCCCCTCGCGCGCTCGCGCCCCCCCTCGCGCGCTCGCGCCCCCCGCTCGCGCGCTCGCGCCCCGCGCTCGCGCCCCCCCCTCGCGCGCTCGCGCCCCCCGCTCGCGCGCTCGCGCCCCCCCCTCGCGCGCACACGCTCACACGCACACGCTCACTCTCTCAGGGGAGCATTTTGTTGTTGATTGGGAAGTGAGTGAGAGTAACTCTAACCTCGTACTTTCTTGTTCTCTATTCAGTTTGCCTCGATGAGCCTACTGCAGATTGGCCAAGAGACAGATAAATTATTGGTGAAAAACAGAGAATCCGTTTTTCTCATTCTTTATATGGTAAGCTCAGCCAATCTTTTCTCTGACCATGATCCGTGAATACCCATCCCCTACAGAACCAGAGACCCGCAACAATGATTAGATTTGATTTATTATTGTCACATGTATGGGGATACAGTGAAAAGTATTGTTTCTTGAACGAAAGTCTGAGGTCCCGTACCGACCGACTCAAGAACAGCTTCTTTCCTGCTGCTGTCAGACTTTTGAATGGACCTACCTCGCATTAAGCTGATCTTTGTCTTCACCTTTGCTGTGACTGTAACACTACATTCTGCACCCGCTCCTTTCCTTCTCTATGAATGGTATGCTTTGGCTGTATAGCGCACAAGAAACAATACTTTTCAGTGTATCCCAATACATGTGGACAATAATAAATCAAATCGAATCAAAGATGTGTAGGTTAGGGTGGATTGGCCATGCTAAATTGCCTCCTTAGTGTCCAAAGATGTGTAGGTTAGGGTGGATTGGCCACGCTAAATTGCCTCCTTAGTGTCCAAAGATGTGTAGGTTAGGGTGGATTGGCCATGCTAAATTGTCCCTTAGTGTCCAAAGATGTGTAGGTTGGGTGGATTGGCCATGCTAAATTGTCCCTTAGTGTCCAAAGATGTGCGGGTTAGGTGGATTGGCCATGCTAAATTGTCCCTTAGTGTCCAAAGATGTGTAGGTTAGGTGGATTGGCCATGCTAAATTGTCCCTTAGTGTCCAAAGATGTGTAGGTTAGGTGGATTGGCCATGCTAAATTGTCCCTTAGTGTCCAAAGATGTGTAGGTTAGGGTGGATTGGCCATGCTAAATTGTCCCTTAGTGTCCAAAGATGTGTAGGTTAGGGTGGATTGGCCATGCTAAATTGTCCCTTAGTGTCCAAAGATGTGTAGGTTAGGGTGGATTGGCCATGCTAAATTGTCCCTTAGTGTCCAAAGATGTGTGGGTTAGGGTGGATTGGCCATGCTAAATTGCCCCTTAGTGTCCAAAGATGTGTAGGTTAGGGGGATTGGCCATGCTAAATTGCCCCTTAGTGCCCAAAGATGTGTAGGTTAGGGTGGATTGGCCATGCTAAATTGCCCCTTAGTGTCCAAAGATGTGTAGGTTAGGGTGGATTGGCCATGCTAAATTGCCCCTTAGTGTCCAAAGATGTGTAGGTTAGGTGGATTGGCCGTGCTAAATTGTCCCTTAGTGTCCAAAGATGTGTAGGTTAGGGTGGATTGGCCATGCTAAATTGTCCCTTAGTGTCCAAAGATGTGTAGGTTAGGTGGATTGGCCATGCTAAATTGTCCCTTAGTGTCCAAAGATGTGTAGGTTAGGGTGGATTGGCCATGCTAAATTGCCCCTTAGTGTCCAAAGATGTGTAGGTTAGGGTGGATTGGCCATGCTAAATTGCCCCTTAGTGTCAGGGTGACTCGCTGGGGTAAATGCATTGGGTTATGGAGATAGGACGTGAGTGGGATTGTAATCGGTGCAGACTCGATGGGCTGAATGGTCCCTGCCCTGTCGGGACTCTATGACTCTGTCGTTGTAATATGTAACTAAGTATCTTGTTGTGGGCTGTTCACGGCATTGCCGTTCGTAGTGAATGTGGCGTTTCCCTGTCACACGGGTTAAATGCAAGGTGTCGATAGCGTTAACACCCGTCTCTCACACACACACACACACAGCTGCACTGCCCTGGAATGCACGTCATGAGCCTGTGAGACAGTTCACGTGGTCTGACAGGTCAGTAACAGTGAGGGGTGGGGTTCCAGTGCGGCAGAGTATTCCTGCGAGCAGGAAAGCTATGAAGCTTGGGGCAGGCAATGTGCAGCAGGAGAAGAATTTTGAACAAATAACACAAGGCACATCCTGAGACGGGGAATGATCTTATCGAGGTCTATAAAATAACGAGGGGCACAGATCAACAAGACAATCAATATCCTTTTCCCAAAGGTAGGAGAGTCTAAAACTAGAGGGCAGAGGTTTAAGGTGAGAAGAGAGAGAGACAAAAGTGTCCAGAGGGGCAATTTTTTCACTCAGAGGGTGGTGAGTGTCTGGAACGAGCTGCCAGATGTAGAGGCGGGTACAATTTTGTCTTTTAAAAAGCATTTAGACAGTTACATGGGTATAGAGGGGTATGGGCCAAATGCGGGCAATTGGGATTAGCGTGGGGTTTTTAAAGAAGGGGGCAGCATGGACAATTTGGGCCAAAGGGCCTGTTTCCATGCTGTAACCCTCAAAGACTCTAGACAATCTGTGTGCAGTTTTGGTCGCCGCACTTACGCAAGGATATTTTAGCCTTGGAGGGAGTGCAGAGGAGGTTCACTAGGCTGATACCGGAGATGAGGGGGTTGGACTATGAAGAGAGACTAAATAGACTGGGTCTGTACTCGTTGGAGTTTAGAAGGATGAGGGGGGGATCTTATAGAGACGTATAAGATAATGAAGGGGATGGATAGGGTAGAGGTAGAGAGATTCTTCCCGCTTAGAAAGGACAGCAGGACTAGGGGGCACAGCCTCAAGATAAGGGGGGGTGCAGTTTAGAACGGAGTTGAGGAGGAACTTCTTCACTCAAAGGGTGGTGAATCTCTGGAATTCTCTGCCTGTTGAAGTGGTGGAGGCTGCCTCGCTAAATATATTGAAGTCACGGGTAGATAGGTTTCTGATAGACAGGGGGATTAAGGGTTATGGGGAGAAAGTGGGAAAGTGGAACTGATCCACTTCAGATCAGCCATGATCTTATTGAATGGCGGGGCAGGCTCGAGGGGCTAGATGGCCTACTCCTGCTCCTATTTCTTATGTTATCAATCTGTCAGCAGGGATTCGAACCTGGGCCTCCAGAATTCGACCACCAAAACTCAATGGGGAAAAGAATAGTGCGGCATTCTTCCCTAAGAGGTAACGCAAGGGGAGGAAGTCCCGAGGCAGTGTTCTTGCACAGAGGCAGGGAAGTGCTCCTCACTGAAGTGCAACGAACAAAGGAGACGGGCAACAGGAGGGGGCGCTGTTGAACTGATGACTCTCATTGTGCTCTCGCAGCTGGTTGAGGACTCGCCATTCCTGGAAATGGATATGCTGGAGCCGATTTTCCCGTACGCTTTGCTGAGGAACGCCTTCCGTGAGGTCTACAGGCCGGTCATGCTGACCACAGGCTAAAAGGCGGGCCGTCGGGAGCGGATCTCAGCCTGCTCTCCATCTTGGATCCTGGGAGCTGAATCCGATGGGGTGGGCTTGAGGGGGTTTTTGGGGTTGGTGGGGGGGGGGGGGGGGGCGCGGGGAGGCGGAGGAGCGTAGAGGGGTTTGAAAGGGCCTATGTGCGAGTCCAAAGCCACAGAATGCGGTCGACTCCCAACTGTGCCATTGGGCAAGAAGGGGATTGGCAATAATCGCTGGCCCAGTCAACGATGCCAGTGTCCCATCAACGAATGGGGGGTCAAAATCGCGGGTGGGGGGGTTGGGCGACAGAGGGGTGTGGGGGAACAGAGTGGGGTGTTATTGATGAAGGGGTGAGAGATGGAAAGAAGGGGGGGGTGCCACTGAGAGTAATGGGGGGGCGAAATTCATTGTAAGGGATGGAGTAATTCCTAACTCTTCTCCAAGGGGGGACAATTTGACAAAACTAAAACCTTTTGCTGTGTGTCTTTTCCTTCCGGAATAGCGGGGTTGGTGTTGGGGGGTGGTGGGGCGTTGAGAAGGGGATCGAGATGAGGGGAAGGAAGCTTGCTTCTAATCACTTAGCACGCGGTCCATCTGAATTTGGTTCCGTGAGTAACGCAAACGGGCATTCTGTCTTCGTTGATTAAGCAAGGCGGAAGTTGAGTTGCTGGCTTGCCCCAGTCTCCTTGAGGCTAAAAGGTGTGACCTTGGCTTCGCGGTTGGGCACTGTGCTGCGGGCACGAGTTGGCCGCGGGGAGGGGGGCAGAACGGGAGGGTGCCACTCCTGCCAGCTTTACAAAAGCCAGCCCCGTGACACCCTGCCCCTCCCACTGGCCCGTGGAGGGCCAGATTACGCTGAGCAAAGAGGGGGAAAATGAAGTGGCTGGGGTGCCCCCGGGGGGCTGGCGTTGCAGCTGGGCACCTTGGCACGATGCTTGATAACTTGGAGCCTAACGCGCATTAAAGCAAAAATGACAGCTTTGCATTTTTGGTGGCTGCGTATTCCTTCAAACGGGGGCAAAGGTTGGCGCGCTCAGCCCTCAGATCATGCCAGGGTGTGCCAGTTTTGAGGCGCCCACAAGGTTGGCACGCTGCCATCAAGTAACGAAGAGGGCGCTACAGGCAAGCGAGACGTTGAGGGGAATCAGCAGGAAAGGCCGGAGAGCAGTCAAAGACACATTGGAGGGGGGGTCCACAAATCTCCCCCTCCTCAATGACGGAGGAACCCAGCACAATAGATAGGGCTCGAGTATTCACAGCAATCTTCAGCCTGAAGTGCGGAGTGGATGGTCCATCTCGGCCTCCTCCAGTGCCCCCCAACATCTCAGATGCCAGTCTCCACCCAATTCGATCCACTCCGTGTGAGATCAAGCAACAGCTGAGAACACTGGATGCTGCAAAGGCAATGAGCCCTGATAACATTCTAGCAATAGTACTGAAGATTGTACTCCAGAACCTGTCACTCCCCTAGCCAAGCTCTTCCAGTACAGTTACAACACTGGCATCTACCTGACAATGTGCCCAGCTATGTCCTGTACACAAAAAACAGGACAAATCCAACCCCGTTACCACCCACTCTCGATCATCAGTAAAGTGGTGGAAGGGGTCATCGACAGAGCTATCAAACAGCAGCTGCTCAGCAATAACCTGCTCAGTGACGCCCAGTTTGTGTTCTGCCAGGGTCACTCAGCTCCTGACCTCATTACAGCCTTGGTTCAAACGTGGACAAAAGAGCTGAACTCCAGAGGTGAGGTGAGAGTGACTGCCCTTAACATCAAGGCAGCATCTGACTGAGTGTGGCATCAAGGAGCCCGCGAAAAACTGGAGTCAATGGGAATCAGGGGGAAACTCTCTGCTGGTTGGAGTCACACCCGGCACAAAGGAAGATGGTTGTGATTGTGGAGGGTCAATCATCTCAGCTCCAGGAGTTCCTCAGGGTCAGTGACCGAGGCCCAACCATCTTCAGCTGCTTCATCAATGACCTTCCCTCCATCATAAGGTCAGAAGTGGGGATGTTCACTGATGATTGCACAATGTACATTCGCAACTCCTCAGATACCGAAACAGTCCGTGTCCAAACGCAGCAAGATCTGGACAATATCCAGGATTGGGCTGACAAGTAACATTCACACCACACAAGTGCCAGGCAATGACCATCTCCAACAAGAGAGAATCTAACCATTGCCCCTTGACATTCAGCGGTGTTACCATCACTGAATCCCCCACTGTCGACATCCCGGGGGTTACCACTGACCAGAAACTCAACTGGACCCAGCCGTAGGAATACTGCGTCTCCCAGAGCAGGTCAGAGGCTGGGAATCCTGCGGAGAGTAACTCACCTCCTGACTCCCCAGAACCTGTCCACCATCTACATTCACAAGTGATGGAATACTCCCCACTTGCCTGGATGGTGCAGCTCCCACAACACTCAAGGAGCTCAACACCATTCAAGAGAAAGCAGCCCCAGTTGATTAACCCCCCCATCTACAAACATTCACTCTCTCCGACGCTCAGTAACAGCCGTGTGTACCAGCTACAAGATGCACTGCAGCAACTCACCAAGGCTCCTTAGGCAGCACCTTCCAAACCCACCACCACTTCCATCCAGAAGGACAAGGGCAGCAGATACCTGGGAAGACCTCCATCTGGAGATCCCCCTCCAAGTCACTCACCATCCTGACTTAGAAATATATCGGCCGTTCGTTTAGCAGAGGTTGAGGGGGACAACTCCAACAGGGGCGGCAAGCTCTAACACACAATATATACATGGGCCACAGATTTCACTGCGCCAGGAAACTCAGCCAATCGTCAGGATGTTTCAAATGGGGAGGAGTGGCACAGCACTGTACAGAAACCTCACAGCTATATGAAGGGGAGAGCAAGAACACCTCTACAAAGAACACTGCACGAACACAAAGCAACAACACTCGTCAATACAGAGAAAAGAGAGCCATACAGTCCCGTCACACTGTCCCCTGGGTACAGTGGGTTATCGCGCTGTCCTTTCACACTCTGGGTACAGTGGGTTATCGCGCTGTCCTTTCACACTCTGGGACCGGGTACAGTGGGTTATCGCGCTGTCCTTTCACACTCTGGGACCGGGTACAGTGGGTTATCGCGCTGTCCTTTCACACTCTGGGACCGGGTACAGTGGGTTATCGTGCTGTCCTTTCACACTCTGGGACCGGGTACAGTGGGTTATCGCGCTGTCCTTTCACACTCTGGGTACAGTGGGTTATCGCGCTGTCCTTTCACACTCTGGGACCGGGTACAGTGGGTTATCGCGCTGTCCTTTCACACTCTGGGACCGGGTACACTGGGTTATCGCGCTGTCCTTTCACACTCTGGGTACAGTGGGTTATCGCGCTGTCCTTTCACACTCTGGGACCGGGTACAGTGGGTTATCGCGCTGTCCTTTCACGCTCTGGGACCGGGTACAGTGGGTTATCGCGCTGTCCTTTCACACTCTGGGTACAGTGGGTTATCGCGCTGTCCTTTCACACTCTGGGACCGGGTACAGTGGGTTATCGCGCTGTCCTTTCACACTCTGGGACTGGGTACAGTGGATTATCGCGCTGTCCTTTCACACTCTGGGACCGGGTACAGTGGGTTATCGCGCTGTCCTTTCACACTCTGGGACCGGGTACAGTGGGTTATCGCGCTGTCCTTTCACACTCTGGGACTGGGTACAGTGGGTTATCGCGCTGTCCTTTCACACTCTGGGACCGGGTACAGTGGGTTATCGCGCTGTCCTTTCACACTCTGGGACTGGGTACAGTGGGTTATCGCGCTGTCCTTTCACGCTCTGGGACCGGGTACACTGGGTTATCGCGCTGTCCTTTCACACTCTGGGTACAGTGGGTTATCGCGCTGTCCTTTCACACTCTGGGACTGGGTACAGTGGGTTATCGCGCTGTCCTTTCACGCTCTGGGACCGGGTACAGTGGGTTATCGCGCTGTCCTTTCACACTCTGGGTACAGTGGGTTATCGCGCTGTCCTTTCACACTCTGGGACCGGGTACAGTGGGTTATCGCGCTGTCCTTTCACACTCTGGGACTGGGTACAGTGGATTATCGCGCTGTCCTTTCACACTCTGGGACCGGGTACAGTGGGTTATCGCGCTGTCCTTTCACACTCTGGGACCGGGTACAGTGGGTTATCGCGCTGTCCTTTCACACTCTGGGACTGGGTACAGTGGGTTATCGCACTGTCCTTTCACACTCTGGGACCGGGTATAGTGGGTTATCGCACTGTCCTTTCACACTCTGGGTACAGTGGGTTATCGCGCTGTCCTTTCACACTCTGGGTACCGTGGGTTATCGCGCTGTCCTTTCACACTCTGGGACTGGGTGCAGTGGGTTATCGCGCTGTCCTTTCACACTCTGGGACTGGGTACAGTGGGTTATCGCACTGTCCTTTCACACTCTGGGACCGGGTATAGTGGGTTATTGCACTTTCCTTTCACACTCTGGGTACAGTGGGTTATCGCGCTGTCCTTTCACACTCTGGGTACAGTGGGTTATCGCGCTGTCCTTTCACACTCTGGGACCGGGTACAGTGGGTTATCGCGCTGTCCTTTCACACTCTGGGACCGGGTACACTGGGTTATCGCGCTGTCCTTTCACACTCTGGGTACAGTGGGTTATCGCGCTGTCCTTTCACACTCTGGGACCGGGTACAGTGGGTTATCGCGCTGTCCTTTCACGCTCTGGGACCGGGTACAGTGGGTTATCGCGCTGTCCTTTCACACTCTGGGTACAGTGGGTTATCGCGCTGTCCTTTCACACTCTGGGACCGGGTACAGTGGGTTATCGCGCTGTCCTTTCACACTCTGGGACTGGGTACAGTGGATTATCGCGCTGTCCTTTCACACTCTGGGACCGGGTACAGTGGGTTATCGCGCTGTCCTTTCACACTCTGGGACCGGGTACAGTGGGTTATCGCGCTGTCCTTTCACACTCTGGGACTGGGTACAGTGGGTTATCGCGCTGTCCTTTCACACTCTGGGACCGGGTACAGTGGGTTATCGCGCTGTCCTTTCACACTCTGGGACTGGGTACAGTGGGTTATCGCGCTGTCCTTTCACGCTCTGGGACCGGGTACACTGGGTTATCGCGCTGTCCTTTCACACTCTGGGTACAGTGGGTTATCGCGCTGTCCTTTCACACTCTGGGACTGGGTACAGTGGGTTATCGCGCTGTCCTTTCACGCTCTGGGACCGGGTACAGTGGGTTATCGCGCTGTCCTTTCACACTCTGGGTACAGTGGGTTATCGCGCTGTCCTTTCACACTCTGGGACCGGGTACAGTGGGTTATCGCGCTGTCCTTTCACACTCTGGGACTGGGTACAGTGGATTATCGCGCTGTCCTTTCACACTCTGGGACCGGGTACAGTGGGTTATCGCGCTGTCCTTTCACACTCTGGGACCGGGTACAGTGGGTTATCGCGCTGTCCTTTCACACTCTGGGACTGGGTACAGTGGGTTATCGCACTGTCCTTTCACACTCTGGGACCGGGTATAGTGGGTTATCGCACTGTCCTTTCACACTCTGGGTACAGTGGGTTATCGCGCTGTCCTTTCACACTCTGGGTACCGTGGGTTATCGCGCTGTCCTTTCACACTCTGGGACTGGGTGCAGTGGGTTATCGCGCTGTCCTTTCACACTCTGGGACTGGGTACAGTGGGTTATCGCACTGTCCTTTCACACTCTGGGACCGGGTATAGTGGGTTATTGCACTTTCCTTTCACACTCTGGGTACAGTGGGTTATCGCGCTGTCCTTTCACACTCTGGGACCGGGTACACTGGGTTATCAAGCTGTCCTTTCACACTCTGGGACTGGGTGCAGTGGGTTATCGCGCTGTCCTTTCACACTCTGGGACCGGGTACAGTGGGTTATCGCACTGTCCTTTCACACTCTGGGTACAGTGGGTTATCGCGCTGTCCTTTCATACTCTGGGACCGGGTACAGTGGGTTATCGCGCTGTCCTTTCACACTCTGGGTACAGTGGGTTATCGCGCTGTCCTTTCATACTCTGGGACCGGGTACAGTGGGTTATCGCGCTGTCCTTTCACACTCTGGGACCGGGTACAGTGGGTTGTCGCACTGTCCTTTCACACTCTGGGACCGGGTACAGTGGGTTATCGCGCTGTCCTTTCACACTCTGGGTACAGTGGGTTATCGCGCTGTCCTTTCACACTCTGGGACCGGGTACAGTGGGTTATCGCGCTCTCCTTTCGCACTCTGGGACCGGGTACAGTGGGTTATCGCGCTGTCCTTTCACACTCTGGGACCGGGTACAGTGGGTTATCGCGCTGTCCTTTCACACTCTGGGACCGGGTACAGTGGGTTATCGTGCTGTCCTTTCACACTCTGGGTACAGTGGGTTATCGCGCTGTCCTTTCACACTCTGGGTACAGTGGGTTATCGCGCTGTCCTTTCACACTCTGGGCCTGGGTACAGTGGGTTATCGCGCTGTCCTTTCACACTCTGGGACCGGGTACAGTGGGTTATCGCACTGTCCTTTCACACTCTGGGACCGGGTATAGTGGGTTATCGCACTGTCCTTTCACACTCTGGGTACAGTGGGTTATCGCGCTGTCCTTTCACACTCTGGGACCGGGTACAGTGGGTTATCGCACTGTCCTTTCACACTCTGGGTACAGTGGGTTATCGCGCTGTCCTTTCACACTCTGGGACCGGGTACAGTGGGTTATCGCGCTGTCCTTTCACACTCTGGGACCGGGTACAGTGGGTTATCGCACTGTCCTTTCACACTCTGGGTACAGTGGGTTATCGCGCTGTCCTTTCACACTCTGGGTACAGTGGGTTATCGCGCTGTCCTTTCACACTCTGGGCCTGGGTACAGTGGGTTATCGCGCTGTCCTTTCACACTCTGGGACTGGGTACAGTGGGTTATCGCACTGTCCTTTCACACTCTGGGACCGGGTATAGTGGGTTATCGCACTGTCCTTTCACACTCTGGGTACAGTGGGTTATCGCGCTGTCCTTTCACACTCTGGGACCGGGTACAGTGGGTTATCGCACTGTCCTTTCACACTCTGGGTACAGTGGGTTATCGCGCTGTCCTTTCACACTCTGGGACCGGGTACAGTGGGTTATCGCGCTGTCCTTTCACACTCTGGGACCGGGTACAGTGGGTTATCGCACTGTCCTTTCACACTCTGGGTACAGTGGGTTATCGCGCTGTCCTTTCACACTCTGGGACCGGGTACAGTGGGTTATCGCGCTGTCCTTTCACACTCTGGGACCGGGTACAGTGGGTTATCGCGCTGTCCTTTCACACTCTGGGTACAGTGGGTTATCGCGCTGTCCTTTCACACTCTGGGACCGGGTACAGTGGGTTATCGCACTGTCCTTTCACACTCTGGGACCGGGTACAGTGGGTTATCGCGCTGTCCTTTCAGACTCTGGGACCGGGTACAGTGGGTTATCGCGCTGTCGTTTCACACTCTGGGTACAGTGGGTTATCGCGCTGTCCTTTCACAGTCTGGGTACAGTGGGTTATCATGCTCTCCTTTCACACTCTGGGTACAGTGGGTTATCGCGCCGTCCTTTCACACTCTGGGACTGGGTACAGTGGGTTATCACACTGTCCTTTCACACTCTGGGACCGGGTACAGTGGGTTATCGCGCTGTCCTTTCACACTCTGGGTACAGTGGGTTATCGCGCTGTCCTTTCACACTCTGGGACCGGGTACAGTGGGTTATCGCACTGTCCTTTCACACTCTGGGTACAGTGGGTTATCGCGCTGTCCTTTCACACTCTGAGACTGGGTACAGTGGGTTATCGCGCTGTCCTTTCACACTCTGGGACCGGGTACAGTGGGTTATCGCGCTGCCCTTTCACACTCTGGGTACAGTGGGTTATCGCGCTGTCCTTTCACACTCTGGGTACAGTGGGTTATCGCGCTGTCTTTTCACACTCTGGGACTGGGTACAGTGGGTTATCGCGCTGTCCTTTCACACTCTGGGTACAGTGGGTTATCGCGCTGTCCTTTCACACTCTGGGACCGAGTACAGTGGGTTATCGCGCTGTCCTTTCACACTCTGGGACTGGGTACAGTGGGTTATCGCACTGTCCTTTCACACTCTGGGACCGGGTATAGTGGGTTATCGCACTTTCCTTTCACACTCTGGGACCGGGTAGAGTGGGTTATCGCACTGTCCTTTCACACTCTGGGACTGGGTACAGTGGGTTATCACACTGTCCTTTCACACTCTGGGACCGGGTATAGTGGGTTATCACACTGTCCTTTCACACTCTAGGACCGGGTACAGTGGGTTATCGCGCTGTCCTTTCACACTCTGGGACTGGGTACAGTGGGTTATCGCGCTGTCCTTTCACACTCTGGGACCGGGTACAGTGGGTTATCGCACTGTCCTTTCACACTCTGGGTACAGTGGGTTATCGCGCTGTCCTTTCACACTCTGGGTACAGTGGGTTATCGCGCTGTCCTTTCACACTCTGGGACTGGGTACAGTGGGTTATCGCGCTGTCCTTTCACACTCTGGGTACAGTGGGTTATCGTGCTGTCCTTTCACACTCTGGGACCGAGTACAGTGGGTTATCGCGCTGTCCTTTCACACCCTGGGACTGGGTACAGTGGGTCATCGCACTGTCCTTTCACACTCTGGGACCGGGTATAGTGGGCTATCGCACTTTCCTTTCACACTCTGGGTACAGTGGGTTATCGCACTGTCCTTTCACACTCTGGGATTGGGTACAGTGGGTTATCACACTGTCCTTTCACACTCTGGGACTGGGTACAGTGGGTTATCGCGCTGTCCTTTCACACTCTGGGACCGGGTACAGTGGGTTATCGCACTGTCCTTTCACACTCTGGGTACAGTGGGTTAACGCGCTGTGCTTTCACACTCTGTGACTGGGTACAGTGTGTTATCGCGCTGTCCTTTCACACTCTGGGACCGGGTACAGTGGGTTATCGCGCTGTCCTTTCACACTCTGGGACCGAGTACAGTGGGTTATCGCGCTGTCCTTTCACACTCTGGGACTGGGTACAGTGGGTTATCGCGCTGTCCTTTCACACTCTGGGACCGGGTATAGTGGGTTATCGCACTTTCCTTTCACACTCTGGGTACAGTGGGTTATCGCGCTGTCCTTTCACACTCTGGGACCGGGTACAGTGGGTTATCGCGCTGTCCTTTCACACTCTGGGACCGGGTACAGTGGGTTATCACACTGTCCTTTCACACTCTGGGACCGGGTACCGTGGGTTATCACACTGTCCTTTCACACTCTGGGACCGGGTACAGTGGGTTATCGCGCTGTCCTTTCACACTCTGGGACTGGGTACAGTGGGTTATCGCGCTGTCCTTTCACACTCTGGGACCGGGTACAGTGGGTTATCGCACTGTCCTTTCACACTCTGGGTACAGTGGGTTAACGCGCTGTGCTTTCACACACTGGGACTGGGTACAGTGTGTTATCGCGCTGTCCTTTCACACTCTGGGACCGGGTACAGTGGGTTATCGCGCTGTCCTTTCACTCTCTGGGACCGGGTACAGTGGGTTATCGCACTGTCCTTTCACACTCTGGGTACAGTGGGTTATCGCGCTGTCCTTTCACACTCTGGGACCGGGTACAGTGGGTTATCGCACTGTCCTTTCACACTCTGGGTACAGTGGGTTATCGCGCTGTCCTTTCACACTCTGGGACCGGGTACAGTGGGTTATCGCGCTGTCCTTTCACACTCTGGGACCGGGTACAGTGGGTTATCGCGCTGTCCTTTCACTCTCTGGGTACAGTGGGTTATCGCGCTGTCCTTTCACACTCTGGGACCGGGTACAGTGGGTTATCGCGCTATCCTTTCACACTCTGGGTACAGTGGGTTATCGCGCTGTCCTTTCACACTCTGGGTACAGTGGGTTATCGCGCTGTCCTTTCACACTCTGGGACTGGGTACAGTGGGTTATCGCGCTGTCCTTTCACACTCTGGGACCGGGTGCAGTGGGTTATCGCGCTGTCCTTTCACACTCTGGGACCGAGTACAGTGGGTTATCGCGCTGTCCTTTCACACTCTGGGACTGGGTACAGTGGGTTATCGCGCTGTCCTTTCACACTCTGGGTACAGTGGGTTATCGCGCTGTCCTTTCACACTCTGGGACCGGGTATAGTGGCTTATCGCACTTTCCTTTCACACTCTGGGTACAGTGGGTTATCGCGCTGTCCTTTCACACTCTGGGACCGGGTACAGTGGGTTATCGCACTGTCCTTTCACACTCTGGGTACAGTGGGTTAACGCGCTGTCCTTTCACACTCTGGGACCGGGTACAGTGGGTTATCGCGCTGTCCTTTCACACTCTGGGACCGGGTACAGTGGGTTATCGCGCTGTACTTTCACACTCTGGGTACAGTGGGTTATCGCGCTGTCCTTTCACACTCTGGGACCGGGTACAGTGGGTTATCACGCTGTCCTTTCACACTCTGGGACCGGGTACAGTGGGTTATCGCGCTGTCCTTTCGCACTCTGGGACCGGGTAAAGTGGGTTATCGCGCTGTCCTTTCACACTCTGGGACCGGGTACAGTGGGTTATCACGCTGTCCTTTCACACTCTGGGACCGGGTACAGTGGGTTATCGCGCTGTCCTTTCGCACTCTGGGACCGGGTACAGTGGGTTATCGCGCTGTCCTTTCACACTCTGGGACCGGGTACAGTGGGTTATTGCGCTGTCCTTACACACTCTGGGTACAGTGGGTTATCGCGCTGTCCTTTCGCACTCTGGGACCGGGTACAGTGGGTTATCGCGCTGTCCTTTCGCACTCTGGGACCGGGTACAGTGGGTTATCGCGCTGTCCTTTCGCACTCTGGGACCGGGTACAGTGCGTTATCGCGCTGTCCTTTCACACTCTGGGACCGGGTACAGTGGGTTATCGCGCTGTCCTTTCACACTCTGGGTACAGTGGGTTATCGCGCTGTCCTTTCACACTCTGGGACCGGGTACAGTGGGTTATCGCGCTGTCCTTTCACACTCTGGGACCGGGTACAGTGGGTTATCGCGCTGTCCTTTCACACTCTGGGACCGGGTACAGTGGGTTATCGCGCTGTCCTTTCACACTCTGGGTACAGTGGGTTATCGCGCTGTCCTTTCACACTCTGGGACCGGGTACAGTGCGTTATCGCGCTGTCCTTTCACACTCTGGGACCGGGTACAGTGGGTTATCGCGCTGTCCTTTCACACTCTGGGTACAGTGGGTTATCGCGCTGTCCTTTCACACTCTGGGACCGGGTACAGTGGGTTATCGCGCTGTCCTTTCACACTCTGGGACCGGGTACAGTGGGTTATCGCGCTGTCCTTTCACACTCTGGGTACAGTGGGTTATCGCGCTGTCCTTTCACACTCTGGGACCGGGTACAGTGGGTTATCGCGCTGTCCTTTCACACTCTGGGACCGGGTGCAGTGGGTTATCGCGCTGTCCTTTCACACTCTGGGTACAGTGGGTTATCGCGCTGTCCTTTCACACTCTGGGACCGGGTACAGTGGGTTATCGCGCTGTCCTTTCACACTCTGGGACCGGGTATAGTGGGTTATCGCGCTGTACTTTCACACTCTGGGACCGGGTACAGTGGGTTATCGCGCTGTCCTTTCACACTCTGGGACCGGGTACAGTGGGTTATCACACTGTCCTTTCACACTCTGGGTACAGTGGGTTATCACGCTGTCCTTTCACACTCTGGGACTGGGTACAGTGGGTTATCGCGCTTTCCTTTCACACTCTGGGTACAGTGGGTTATCGCGCTGTCCTTTCACACTCTGGGTACAGTGGGTTATCGCGCTGTCCTTTCACACTCTGGGACCGGGTACACTGGGTTATCGCGCTGTCCTTTCACACTCTGGGACCGGGTACAGTGGGTTATCGCGCTGTCCTTTCACACTCTGGGACCGGGTACAGTGGGTTATCACACTGTCCTTTCACACTCTGGGTACAGTGGGTTATCGCGCTGTCCTATCACACTCTGGGTACAGTGGGTTATCGTACTGTCCTTTCACACTCTGGGACCGGGTACAGTGGGTTATCGCGCTGTCCTTTCACACTCTGGGACCGGGTACACTGGGTTATCACGCTGTCCTTTCACACTCTGGGTACAGTGGGTTATCGCGCTGTCCTTTCACACTCTGGGACTGGGTACAGTGGGTTATCACGCTGTCCTTTCACACTCTGGGACCAGGTACAGTGGGGTATCACACTGTCCTTTCACACTCTGGGACCAGGTACAGTGGGGTATCACACTGTCCTTTCACACTCTGGGACCGGGTACAGTGGGTTATCGCGCTGTCCTTTCACACTCTAGGTACAGTGGCTTATCGCGCTGTCCTTTCACACTCTGGGTACAGTGGGTTATCGCGCTGTCCTTTCACACTCTGCGACCGGGTACAGTGGGTTATCGCGCTGTCCTTTCACACTCTGGGACCGGGTACAGTGGGTTATCGCGCTGTCCTTTCACACTCTGGGACCGGGTACAGTGGGTTATCGCACTGTCCTTTCACACTCTGGGACCGGGTACACTGGGTTATCGCGCTGTCCTTTCACACTCTGGGTACAGTGGGTTATCGCGCTGTCCTTTCACACTCTGGGACCGGGTACAGTGGGTTATCGTGCTGTCCTTTCACACTCTGGGACTGGGTACAGTGGATTATCGCGCTGTCCTTTCACAGTCTGGGACCGGGTACAGTGGGTTATCGCGCTGTCCTTTCACACTCTGGGTACAGTGGGTTATCATGCTGTCCTTTCACACTCTGGGTACAGTGGGTTATCGCGCTGTCCTTTCACACTCTGGGTACAGTGGGTTATCGCGCTGTCCTTTCACACTCTGGGTACAGTGGGTTATCGCGCTGTCCTTTCACACTCTGGGTACAGTGGGTTATCGCGCTGTCCTTTCACACTCTGGGTACAGTGGGTTATCGCGCTGTCCTTTCACACTCTGGGTACAGTGGGTTATCATGCTGTCCTTTCACACTCTGGGTACAGTGGGTTATCGCGCTGTCCTTTCACACTCTGGGACCGGGTACAGTGGGTTATCGCGCTGTCCTTTCACACTCTGGGACCGGGTACAGTGGGTTATCGCGCTGTCCTTTCACACTCTGGGACCGGGTACAGTGGGTTATCGCGCTGTCCTTTCACACTCTGGGTACAGTGGGTTATCGCGCTGTCCTTTCACACTCTGGGTACAGTGGGTTATCGCGCTGTCCTTTCACACTCTGGGTACAGTGGGTTATCGCCCTGTCCTTTCACACTCTGGGTACAGTGGGTTATCGCGCTGTCCTTTCACACTCTGGGACCGGGTACAGTGGGTTATCACGCTGTCCTTTCACACTCTGGGACCGGGTACAGTGGGTTATCGCGCTGTCCTTTCACACTCTGGGTACAGTGGGTTATCGCGCTGTCCTTTCGGACTCTGGGACCGGGTACAGTGGGTTATCGCGCTGTCCTTTCACACTCTGGGACCGGGTACAGTGGGTTATTGCGCTGTCCTTTCACACTCTGGGTACAGTGGGTTATCGCGCTATCCTTTCGCACTCTGGGACCGGGTACAGTGGGTTATCGCGCTGTCCTTTCACACTCTGGGACCGGGTACAGTGGGTTATCGCGCTGTCCTTTCTCACTCTGGGACCGGGTACAGTGGGTTATCGCGCTGTCCTTTCACACTCTGGGACCGGGTACAGTGGGTTATCGCGCTGTCCTTTCACACTCTGGGTACGGTGGGTTATCGCGCTGTCCTTTCACACTCTGGGTACAGTGGGTTATCGCGCTGTCCTTTCACACTGTGGGCCTGGGTACAGTGGGTTATCGCGCTGTCCTTTCACACTCTGGGACCGGGTACAGTGGGTTATCGCACTGTCCTTTCACACTCTGGGACCGGGTATAGTGGGTTATCGCACTGTCCTTTCACACTCTGGGTACAGTGGGTTATCGCGCTGTCCTTTCACACTCTGGGACCGGGTACAGTGGGTTATCGCACTGTCCTTTCACACTCTGGGTACAGTGGGTTATCGCGCTGTCCTTTCACACTCTGGGACCGGGTACAGTGGGTTATCGCGCTGTCCTTTCACACTCTGGGACCGGGTACAGTGGGTTATCGCACTGTCCTTTCACACTCTGGGTACAGTGGGTTATCGCGCTGTCCTTTCACACTCTGGGTACAGTGGGTTATCGCGCTGTCCTTTCACACTCTGGGCCTGGGTACAGTGGGTTATCGCGCTGTCCTTTCACACTCTGGGACTGGGTACAGTGGGTTATCGCACTGTCCTTTCACACTCTGGGACCGGGTATAGTGGGTTATCGCACTGTCCTTTCACACTCTGGGTACAGTGGGTTATCGCGCTGTCCTTTCACACTCTGGGACCGGGTACAGTGGGTTATCGCACTGTCCTTTCACACTCTGGGTACAGTGGGTTATCGCGCTGTCCTTTCACACTCTGGGACCGGGTACAGTGGGTTATCGCGCTGTCCTTTCACACTCTGGGACCGGGTACAGTGGGTTATCGCACTGTCCTTTCACACTCTGGGTACAGTGGGTTATCGCGCTGTCCTTTCACACTCTGGGACCGGGTACAGTGGGTTATCGCGCTGTCCTTTCACACTCTGGGACCGGGTACAGTGGGTTATCGCGCTGTCCTTTCACACTCTGGGTACAGTGGGTTATCGCGCTGTCCTTTCACACTCTGGAACCGGGTACAGTGGGTTATCGCGCTGTCCTTTCACACTCTGGGACCGGGTACAGTGGGTTATCGCGCTGTCCTTTCACACTCTGGGACCGGGTACAGTGGGTTATCGCGCTGTCCTTTCACACTCTGGGACCGGGTACAGTGGGTTATCGCGCTGTCGTTTCACACTCTGGGTACAGTGGGTTATCGCGCTGTCCTTTCACAGTCTGGGTACAGTGGGTTATCATGCTCTCCTTTCACACTCTGGGTACAGTGGGTTATCGCGCCGTCCTTTCACACTCTGGGACTGGGTACAGTGGGTTATCACACTGTCCTTTCACACTCTGGGACCGGGTACAGTGGGTTATCGCGCTGCCCTTTCACACTCTGGGTACAGTGGGTTATCGCGCTGTCCTTTCACACTCTGGGTACAGTGGGTTATCGCGCTGTCTTTTCACACTCTGGGACTGGGTACAGTGGGTTATCGCGCTGTCCTTTCACACTCTGGGTACAGTGGGTTATCGCGCTGTCCTTTCACACTCTGGGACCGAGTACAGTGGGTTATCGCGCTGTCCTTTCACACTCTGGGACTGGGTACAGTGGGTTATCGCACTGTCCTTTCACACTCTGGGACCGGGTATAGTGGGTTATCGCACTTTCCTTTCACACTCTGGGACCGGGTACAGTGGGTTATCGCACTGTCCTTTCACACTCTGGGACTGGGTACAGTGGGTTATCACACTGTCCTTTCACACTCTGGGACCGGGTATAGTGGGTTATCACACTGTCCTTTCACACTCTAGGACCGGGTACAGTGGGTTATCGCGCTGTCCTTTCACACTCTGGGACTGGGTACAGTGGGTTATCGCGCTGTCCTTTCACACTCTGGGACCGGGTACAGTGGGTTATCGCACTGTCCTTTCACACTCTGGGTACAGTGGGTTATCGCGCTGTCCTTTCACACTCTGGGGACAGTGGGTTATCGCGCTGTCCTTTCACACTCTGGGACTGGGTATAGTGGGTTATCGCGCTGTCCTTTCACACTCTGGGTACAGTGGGTTATCGTGCTGTCCTTTCACACTCTGGGACCGAGTACAGTGGGTTATCGCGCTGTCCTTTCACACTCTGGGACTGGGTACAGTGGGTTATCGCACTGTCCTTTCACACTCTGGGACCGGGTATAGTGGGCTATCGCACTTTCCTTTCACACTCTGGGTACAGTGGGTTATCGCACTGTCCTTTCACACTCTGGGATTGGGTACAGTGGGTTATCACACTGTCCTTTCACACTCTGGGACTGGGTACAGTGGGTTATCGCGCTGTCCTTTCACACTCTGGGACCGGGTACAGTGGGTTATCGCACTGTCCTTTCACACTCTGGGTACAGTGGGTTAACGCGCTGTGCTTTCACACTCTGTGACTGGGTACAGTGTGTTATCGCGCTGTCCTTTCACACTCTGGGACCGGGTACAGTGGGTTATCGCGCTGTCCTTTCACACTCTGGGACCGAGTACGGTGGGTTATCGCGCTGTCCTTTCACACTCTGGGACTGGTTACAGTGGGTTATCGCGCTGTCCTTTCACACTCTGGGACCGGGTATAGTGGGTTATCGCACTTTCCTTTCACACTCTGGGTACAGTGGGTTATCGCGCTGTCCTTTCACACTCTGGGACCGGGTACAGTGGGTTATCGCGCTGTCCTTTCACACTCTGGGACCGGGTACAGTGGGTTATCACACTGTCCTTTCACACTCTGGGACCGGGTACCGTGGGTTATCACACTGTCCTTTCACACTCTGGGACCGGGTACAGTGGGTTATCGCGCTGTCCTTTCACACTCTGGGACTGGGTACAGTGGGTTATCGCGCTGTCCTTTCACACTCTGGGACCGGGTACAGTGGGTTATCGCACTGTCCTTTCACACTCTGGGTACAGTGGGTCAACGCGCTGTGCTTTCACACACTGGGACTGGGTACAGTGTGTTATCGCGCTGTCCTTTCACACTCTGGGACCGGGTACAGTGGGTTATCGCGCTGTCCTTTCACTCTCTGGGACCGGGTACAGTGGGTTATCGCACTGTCCTTTCACACTCTGGGTACAGTGGGTTATCGCGCTGTCCTTTCACACTCTGGGTACAGTGGGTTATCGCGCTGTCCTTTCACACTCTGGGACCGGGTACAGTGGGTTATCGCACTGTCCTTTCACACTCTGGGTACAGTGGGTTATCGCGCTGTCCTTTCACACTCTGGGACCGGGTACAGTGGGTTATCGCGCTGTCCTTTCACACTCTGGGACCGGGTACTGTGGGTTATCGCGCTGTCCTTTCACACTCTGGGTACAGTGGGTTATCGCGCTGTCCTTTCACACTCTGGGACCGGGTACAGTGGGTTATCGCGCTGTCCTTTCACACTCTGGGACCGGGTACAGTGGGTTATCTCGCTGTCCTTTCACACTCTGGGTACAGTGGGTTATCGCGCTGTCCTTTCACACTCTGGGTACAGTGGGTTATCGCGCTGTCCTTTCACACTCTGGGTACAGTGGGTTATCGCGCTGTCCTTTCACACTCTGGGACTGGGTACAGTGGGTTATCGCGCTGTCCTTTCACACTCTGGGACCGGGTGCAGTGGGTTATCGCGCTGTCCTTTCACACTCTGGGACCGAGTACAGTGGGTTATCGCGCTGTCCTTTCACACTCTGGCACTGGGTACAGTGGGTTATCGCACTGTCCTTTCACACTCTGGGACCGGGTATAGTGGGTTATCGCACTTTCCTTTCACACTCTGGGTACAGTGGGTTATCGCGCTGTCCTTTCACACTCTGGGACCGGGTACAGTGTGTTATCGCACTGTCCTTTCACACTCTGGGTACAGTGGGTTAACGCGCTGTCCTTTCGCACTCTGGGACCGGGTACAGTGGGTTATCGCGCTGTCCTTTCACACTCTGGGACCGGGTACAGTGGGTTATCACGCTGTCCTTTCACACTCTGGGACCGGGTACAGTGGGTTATCGCGCTGTCCTTTCGCACTCTGGGACCGGGTACAGTGGGTTATCGCGCTGTCCTTTCACACTCTGGGACCGGGTACAGCGGGTTATTGCGCTGTCCTTACACACTCTGGGTACAGTGGGTTATCGCGCTGTCCTTTCACACTCTGGGTACAGTGGGTTATCGCGCTGTCCTTTCACACTCTGGGACCGGGTACAGTGGGTTATCGCGCTGTCCTTTCACACTCTGGGACCGGGTACAGTGGGTTATCGCGCTGTCCTTTCACACTCTGGGACCGGGTACAGTGGGTTATCGCGCTGTCCTTTCACACTCTGGGTACAGTGGGTTATCGCGCTGTCCTTTCACACTCTGGGACCGGGTACAGTGGGTTATCGCGCTGTCCTTTCACACTCTGGGACCGGGTGCAGTGGGTTATCGCGCTGTCCTTTCACACTCTGGGTACAGTGGGTTATCGCGCTGTCCTTTCACACTCTGGGACCGGGTACAGTGCGTTATCGCGCTGTCCTTTCACACTCTGGGACCGGGTACAGTGGGTTATCGCGCTGTCCTTTCACACTCTGGGTACAGTGGGTTATCGCGCTGTCCTTTCACACTCTGGGACCGGGTACAGTGGGTTATCGCGCTGTCCTTTCACACTCTGGGACCGGGTACAGTGGGTTATCGCGCTGTCCTTTCACACTCTGGGTACAGTGGGTTATCGCGCTGTCCTTTCACACTCTGGGACCGGGTACAGTGGGTTATCGCGCTGTCCTTTCACACTCTGGGTACAGTGGGTTATCGCGCTGTCCTTTCACACTCTGGGTACAGTGGGTTATCGCGCTGTCCTTTCACACTCTGGGACTGGGTACAGTGGGTTATCGCGCTGTCCTTTCACACTCTGGGACCGGGTGCAGTGGGTTATCGCGCTGTCCTTTCACACTCTGGGACCGAGTACAGTGGGTTATCGCGCTGTCCTTTCACACTCTGGGACTGGGTACAGTGGGTTATCGCACTGTCCTTTCACACTCTGGGACCGGGTATAGTGGGTTATCGCACTTTCCTTTCACACTCTGTGTACAGTGGGTTATCGCGCTGTCCTTTCACACTCTGGGACCGGGTACAGTGGGTTATCGCACTGTCCTTTCACACTCTGGGTACAGTGGGTTAACGCACTGTCCTTTCACACTCTGGGACCGGGTACAGTGGGTTATCGCGCTGTCCTTTCACACTCTGGGACCGGGTACAGTGGGTTATCGCGCTGTCCTTTCACACTCTGGGTACAGTGGGTTATCGCGCTGTCCTTTCACACTCTGGGACCGGGTACAGTGGGTTATCACGCTGTCCTTTCACACTCTGGGACCGGGTACAGTGGGTTATCGCGCTGTCCTTTCGCACTCTGGGACCGGGTACAGTGGGTTATCGCGCTGTCCTTTCACACTCTGGGACCGGGTACAGTGGGTTATCACGCTGTCCTTTCACACTCTGGGACCGGGTACAGTGGGTTATCGCGCTGTCCTTTCGCACTCTGGGACCGGGTACAGTGGGTTATCGCGCTGTCCTTTCACACTCTGGGACCGGGTACAGTGGGTTATTGCGCTGTCCTTACACACTCTGGGTACAGTGGGTTATCGCGCTGTCCTTTCGCACTCTGGGACCGGGTACAGTGGGTTATCGCGCTGTCCTTTCGCACTCTGGGACCGGGTACAGTGGGTTATCGCGCTGTCCTTTCGCACTCTGGGACCGGGTACAGTGCGTTATCGCGCTGTCCTTTCACACTCTGGGACCGGGTACAGTGGGTTATCGCGCTGTCCTTTCACACTCTGGGTACAGTGGGTTATCGCGCTGTCCTTTCACACTCTGGGACCGGGTACAGTGGGTTATCGCGCTGTCCTTTCACACTCTGGGACCGGGTCCAGTGGGTTATCGCGCTGTCCTTTCACACTCTGGGACCGGGTACAGTGGGTTATCGCGCTGTCCTTTCACACTCTGGGTACAGTGGGTTATCGCGCTGTCCTTTCACACTCTGGGACCGGGTACAGTGGGTTATCGCGCTGTCCTTTCACACTCTGGGACCGGGTGCAGTGGGTTATCGCGCTGTCCTTTCACACTCTGGGTACAGTGGGTTATCGCGCTGTCCTTTCACACTCTGGGACCGGGTACAGTGCGTTATCGCGCTGTCCTTTCACACTCTGGGACCGGGTACAGTGGGTTATCGCGCTGTCCTTTCACACTCTGGGTACAGTGGGTTATCGCGCTGTCCTTTCACACTCTGGGACCGGGTACAGTGGGTTATCGCGCTGTCCTTTCACACTCTGGGACCGGGTACAGTGGGTTATCGCGCTGTCCTTTCACACTCTGGGTACAGTGGGTTATCGCGCTGTCCTTTCACACTCTGGGACCGGGTACAGTGGGTTATCGCGCTGTCCTTTCACACTCTGGGACCGGGTGCAGTGGGTTATCGCGCTGTCCTTTCACACTCTGGGTACAGTGGGTTATCGCGCTGTCCTTTCACACTCTGGGACCGGGTACAGTGGGGTATCACACTGTCCTTTCACACTCTGGGACCAGGTACAGTGGGGTATCACACTGTCCTTTCACACTCTGGGACCAGGTACAGTGGGGTATCACACTGTCCTTTCACACTCTGGGACCGGGTACAGTGGCTTATCGCGCTGTCCTTTCACACTCTGGGTACAGTGGGTTATCGCGTTGTCCTTTCACACTCTGGGACCGGGTACAGTGGGTTATCGCGCTGTCCTTTCACACTCTGGGACCGGGTACAGTGGGTTATCGCGCTGTCCTTTCACACTCTGGGACCGGGTACAGTGGGTTATCGCACTGTCCTTTCACACTCTGGGACCGGGTACAGTGGGTTATCGCGCTGTCCTTTCACACTCTGGGTACAGTGGGTTATCGCGCTGTCCTTTCACACTCTGGGACCGGGTACAGTGGGTTATCGCGCTGTCCTTTCACACTCTGGGACCGGGTACAGTGGGTTATCGCGCTGTCCTTTCACACTCTGGGTACAGTGGGTTATCATGCTGTCCTTTCACACTCTGGGTACAGTGGGTTATCGCGCTGTCCTTTCACACTCTGGGTACAGTGGGTTATCGCGCTGTCCTTTCTCACTCTGGGACCGGGTACAGTGGGTTATCGCACTGTCCTTTCACACTCTGGGACCGGGTACAGTGGGTTATCGCGCTGTCCTTTCACACTCTGGGTACAGTGGGTTATCGCGCTGTCCTTTCACACTCTGGGACCGGGTACAGTGGGTTATCGCGCTGTCCTTTCACACTCTGGGACCGGGTACAGTGGGTTATCGCGCTGTCCTTTCACACTCTGGGTACAGTGGGTTATCATGCTGTCCTTTCACACTCTGGGTACAGTGGGTTATCGCGCTGTCCTTTCACACTCTGGGTACAGTGGGTTATCGCGCTGTCCTTTCACACTCTGGGTACAGTGGGTTATCGCGCTGTCCTTTCACACTCTGGGTACAGTGGGTTATCGCGCTGTCCTTTCACACTCTGGGTACAGTGGGTTATCATGCTGTCCTTTCACACTCTGGGTACAGTGGGTTATCGCGCTGTCCTTTCACACTCTGGGACCGGGTACAGTGGGTTATCGCGCTGTCCTTTCACACTCTGGGACCGGGTACAGTGGGTTATCGCGCTGTCCTTTCACACTCTGGGACCGGGTACAGTGGGTTATCGCGCTCTCCTTTCACACTCTGGGTACAGTGGGTTATCGCGCTGTCCTTTCACACTCTGGGTACAGTGGGTTATCGCGCTGTCCTTTCACACTCTGGGTACAGTGGGTTATCGCCCTGTCCTTTCACACTCTGGGTACAGTGGGTTATCGCGCTGTCCTTTCACACTCTGGGACTGGGTACAGTGGGTTATCGCGCTGTCCTTTCACACTCTGGGACCGGGTACAGTGTGTTATCGCGCTGTCCTTTCACACTCTGGGTACAGTGGGTTATCGCACTGTCCTTTCACACTCTGGGTACAGTGGGTTATCGCGCTGTCCTTTCACCCTCTGGGACTGGGTACAGTGGGTTATCACGCTGTCCTTTCACACTCTGGGACCAGGTACAGTGGGGTATCACACTGTCCTTTCACACTCTGGGACCAGGTACAGTGGGGTATCACACTGTCCTTTCACACTCTGGGACCGGGTACAGTGGGTTATCGCGCTGTCCTTTCACACTCTAGGTACAGTGGCTTATCGCGCTGTCCTTTCACACTCTGGGTACAGTGGGTTATCGCGCTGTCCTTTCACACTCTGGGACCGGGTACAGTGGGTTATCGCGCTGTCCTTTCACACTCTGGGACCGGGTACAGTGGGTTATCGCGCTGTCCTTTCACACTCTGGGACCGGGTACAGTGGGTTATCGCACTGTCCTTTCACACTCTGGGACCGGGTACAGTGGGTTATCGCGCTGTCCTTTCACACTCTGGGTACAGTGGGTTATCGCGCTGTCCTTTCACACTCTGGGACCGGGTACAGTGGGTTATCGCGCTGTCCTTTCACACTCTGGGACTGGGTACAGTGGATTATCGCGCTGTCCTTTCACACTCTGGGACCGGGTACAGTGGGTTATCGCGCTGTCCTTTCACACTCTGGGTACAGTGGGTTATCATGCTGTCCTTTCACACTCTGGGTACAGTGGGTTATCGCGCTGTCCTTTCACACTCTGGGTACAGTGGGTTATCGCGCTGTCCTTTCACACTCTGGGTACAGTGGGTTATCGCGCTGTCCTTTCACACTCTGGGTACAGTGGGTTATCATGCTGTCCTTTCACACTCTGGGTACAGTGGGTTATCGCGCTGTCCTTTCACACTCTGGGACCGGGTACAGTGGGTTATCGCGCTGTCCTTTCACACTCTGGGACCGGGTACAGTGGGTTATCGCGCTGTCCTTTCACACTCTGGGACCGGGTACAGTGGGTTATCGCGCTGTCCTTTCACACTCTGGGACCGGGTACAGTGGGTTATCGCGCTGTCCTTTCACACTCTGGGACCGGGTACAGTGGGTTATCGCGCTGTCCTTTCACACTCTGGGACCGGGTACAGTGTGTTATCGCGCTGTCCTTTCACACTCTGGGTACAGTGGGTTATCGCGCTGTCCTTTCACACTCTGGGTACAGTGGGTTATCGCACTGTCCTTTCACACTCTGGGTACAGTGGGTTATCGCGCTGTCCTTTCACACTCTGGGTACAGTGGGTTATCGCGCTGTCCTTTCACACTCTGGGACTGGGTACAGTGGGTTATCGCGCTGTCCTTTCACACTCTGGGACCGGGTACAGTGGGTTATCACACTGTCCTTTCACACTGTGGGTACAGTGGGTTATCACGCTGTCCTTTCACACTCTGGGACTGGGTACAGTGGGTTATCGCGCTGTCCTTTCACACTCTGGGTACAGTGGGTTATCGCGCTGTCCTTTCACACTCTGGGTACAGTGGGTTATCGCGCTGTCCTTTCACACTCTGGGTACAGTGGGTTATCGCACTGTCCTTTCACACTCTGGGTACAGTGGGTTATCGCGCTGTCCTTTCACACTCTGGGTACAGTGGGTTATCGCGCTGTCCTTTCACACTCTGGGACTGGGTACAGTGGGTTATCACACTGTCCTTTCACACTCTGGGACCGGGTACAGTGGGTTATCGCACTGTCCTTTCACACTGTGGGTACAGTGGGTTATCACGCTGTCCTTTCACACTCTGGGACTGGGTACAGTGGGTTATCGCGCTGTCCTTTCACACTCTGGGTACAGTGGGTTATCGCGCTGTCCTTTCACACTCTGGGTACAGTGGGTTATCGCGCTGTCCTTTCACACTCTGGGTACAGTGGGTTATCGCACTGTCCTTTCACACTCTGGGTACAGTGGGTTATCGCGCTGTCCTTTCACACTCTGGGACCGGGTACAGTGGGTTATTGCGCTGTCCTTTCACACTCTGGGACTGGGTACAGTGGGTTATCACACTGTCCTTTCACACTCTGGGTACAGTGGGTTATCGCACTGTCCTTTCACACTCTGGGACCGGGTACAGTGGTTTATCGCGCTGTCCTTTCACACTCTGGGACCGGGTACAGTGGGTTATCGCGTTGTCCTTTCACACTCTGGGACCGGGTACAGTGGGTTATCGCGCTGTCCTTTCACACTCTGGGACCGGGTACAGTGGGTTATCGCACTGTCCTTTCACACTCTGGGACTGGGTACAGTGGGTTATCGCGCTGTCCTTTCACACTCTGGGTACAGTGGGTTATCGCATTGTCCTTTCACACTCTGGGTACAGTGGGTTATCGCACTGTCCTTTCACACTCTGGGTACAGTGGGTTATCGCGCTGTCCTTTCACATTCTGGGACCGGGTACAGTGGGTTATCGCGCTGTCCTTTCACATTCTGGGACCGGGTACAGTGGGTTATCGCGCTGTCCTTTTTCATTCTGGGACCGGGTACAGTGGGTTATCGCGCTGTCCTTTCACACTCTGGGTACAGTGGGTTATCGCGCTGTCCTTTCACACTCTGGGACCGGGTACAGTGGGTTTTCCCCTCGAGACACTTTCCTGACTGAATTTGTACCGCATCTTTACATTTCCAATACTGCTTGTCATTGCCCGGGTGCCACAGTGGGTTGGCACTGCTGCCTCACGGTGCCGGGGACCAGTGTCGATTCCCGTTTTGTGTCACTGCCTGTGTGGTGTCTGCACATCCTCCCCGTGTCTGCGTGGGTTTCCTCCTGGTGCTCCGGTTTAATCCCACCGTTCAACGGTGCGTAGGTTATGTGCTAAAATCTCCCTGAGTGTGACCCGAACTGCAATGTGGGGATTTTCACAGTAACTTCATTGCAGTGTTAATGTAAGCCTACTAAATAAATAGCCTTTGTCTTGATGCTGATTGAAGATTGTGAATTTAACCTAAGTGTTGCTCAGGGCCGGGGAGATCGAAGGCAGAAGTGTCACGCTGCTGTGGAATGGAGAGTGGGCTGCAGTATATTATAATTTGTGCGCTGTCAAAGGGACAGTCACCCTTCTCTCGCTGACGGCAGCTGGATTAAAATTGAAGAGTGTGCGTCAAATGGTTCAGCTGCTGAGCTATCCGAGCGTATCATTGCTCAACTCCTGTTGCTTCCGATTTGCTGATATGATTATCACAAAAGTGAAATGTCACTGTCAGCAATGAAAGCACTTAAAGAGCAAAGATTTTCTCACATCTTATGTTTAAACCCCTGGGCTGGCCTCGACATTGAACGTTTTTCAGAGGGAAGAAAGAAAATGTGTTTCGCTCCTCGTCACCAGTGTAACAATCTCACCAAGGCCAGTCCCTTCTGTTGCCACCACCCTGACGTTGCGCACTGAATGAAATACTGTTTCTGCGGCTGCAGCACACACACACAAGTCAAAACCCAGAGACCTATGGATGCTGGTTCAGATAGAGAGAGCTGGTTTTAAACTCCCACTGTGACTTGCCTATCGGGGAACTCATTCCACAGGAGGCCAATGGGGGGAGAGACTGACGATTCCCTGTGTTGTTCTTGGATACCATAACACACGTGATTTATGTTGTGCATCAGCTAAACCTCTTGATTTGATTTGATTTGTTATTGTCAGATGTATTGGGATACAGTGAAAAGTATTGTTTCTTGCACACTATACAGACAAAGCATACCGTTCATAGAGTACATAGATTTGATTTATTATTGTCAGACGTATTGGGATACAGTGAAAAGTATTGTTTCTTGCACACTATACAGACAAAGCATACCATTCATACAGTACATAGATTTGATTTATTATTGTCACATGTATTGGGATACAATGAAAAGTGTTGTTTCTTGTGCACTATACAGTCAAAGCATACTGTTCATAGAGTACATAGGGGAGAAGGAAAGGAGAGGGTGCAGAATGTAGTGTTACAGTCACAAACAGGGTGTAGAGAAAGATCAACTTAATATTTGATTTGATTTATTATTGTCATGTATTGGGATACAGTGAAAAGTATTGTTTCTTGCGCGCTATACAGACAAAGCATACTGTTCATAGAGTACATAGGGGAGAAGGAAAGGACAGAGTACAGAATGTAGTGTTACAATTAGGGTGTAGAGAAAGATCAACTTAATATTTGATTTATTATTGTCACGTGTATTGGGATACAGTGAAAAGTATTGTTTCCTGTGTACTATACAGACAAAGCATACCATTGGGAAAATAGTCCCTATTTTCAAGAAAGGGAACAGAGATAGCCCGGGAAATTACCGACCGGTGAGTCTGACCTCAGTGGTTGGTAAGCTGATGGAAAGGCTTCTGAGGGACAAGATTTACGAGCATTTGGAGAGGTTTGACATGATCAGGAATAGTCAGCATGGATTTGTCAAGGGCAGGTCGTGCCTTACGAGCCTCGTTGAGTTCTTCGGTAATGTGACTGAACACATTGACGAAGGAAGTGCCGTGGATGTAGTGTACATGGACTTCAGCAAGGCGTTTGATAAGGTCCCCCATGCAAGACTTCTTGAGAAGGTGAGAGGGCATGGGATCCGAGGGCCTTTGGCCTTGTGGATCAAGAACTGGCTTGCCTGCAGAAGGCAGAGAGTGGTTGTGGATGGGTCTTTTTCTGAATGGAGGTCAGTCACCAGTGGAGTGCCCCAGGGATCTGTTCTAGGACCCTTGCTGTTTGTCATTTTCATAAATGACCTGGATGAGGAAGTGGAGGGATGGGTTAGTAAGTTCGCTGATGACACGAAGGTCGGTGGTGTTGTGGATGGTCTGGAAGGATGTCAGAAGTTGCAGCGGGACGTAAATAGGATGCAGGACTGGGCGGAGAAGTGGCAGATGGACTTCAACGCGGATAAATGCGTAGTCGTCCATTTTGGCAGAACCAACGGGATGAACGAGTACACTATCAAGGGCAGGAGTCTTAGTAGTGTTGAGGAGCAGAAGGATCTTGGGGTCCGGGTCCACAGGACTCTTAAATCGGCCTCGCAGGTGGAGGAGGTGGTCAAGAAGGTGTATGGTGTACTGGCCTTCATTAATCGAGGGATTGAGTTTAGGAGTCGGGAGGTAATGCTGCAACTTTATAAGACCCTTGTCAGGCCTCATTTGGAGTACTGTGCGCAGTTCTGGTCGCCTCACTATAGGAAAGACGTAGAAGCTATTGAAAGGGTACAGAGGAGATTTACAAGGATGTTGCCTGGACTGGGAGGCATGCCTTATGAAGTTAGGTTGAGGGAACTGGGTCTCTTCTCCCTGGAGAGACAAAGGTTGAGAGGCGACCTGATAGAAGTTTATAAAATGTTGAGAGGAATAGATAGGGTGGATTCTCAGAGGCTATTTCCCCGGGTTGAAATGGTCGCTACGAGAGGACACAGGTTTAAGGTGCAAGGAGGGAAGTACAGAAGTGATGTTAGGGGTAAGTTTTTCACTCAGAGGGTGGTGAGTGAATGGAATCGGCTGCCGTCAGTGGTGGAGGCAAACTCGCTGGGGTCTTTTAAAAGACTTCTGGATGAGTATATGGGGTTTTATGGGATTGGGGGTTATAGATAGGTCTATAGATTGGTAGGTGATGATGTGATCGGCGCAACTCGTGGGCCGAAGGGCCTGTTTGTGCTGTAGTGTTCTATGTTCATAGAGAAAGAAAGGAGAGGGTGCAGAATGTAGTGTTCCAGTCAGAGATAGGGTGTAGAGAAAGATCAACTTAATATTTGATTTGATTTACTATTATCACTTTTATCAGTATATTGTTTCTTGCGCGCTATACAGACAAAGCATACTGTTCATAGAGAAGGAAAGGAGCGAGTGCAGAATGTCGTGTTACAGAAGGTGTAGAGAAAGATCAACTTATTGCGAGGTCGGTCCATTCAAAAGTCTGACAGCAGCAGGGAAGAAGCTGTTCTCGAGTCGGTCGGTACGGGACCTCAGACTTTTGTACCTGTTTCCCGACGGAAGAGAGAATGTCCGGGGTACGTGGGGGGTCCTTAATTATGCCGGCTGCTTTTCCCGAGGCAGCGGGAAGTGTCGACAGAGTCAATGGCCGGTATTTTACGACCTCGCTTGGGTGAGACACAGCCTCGCCTGCCCCAGTTCCAGGGCAGACAAGGTGATAAAACTCCAACCGATGGACGGGAGACTGGTTTGTGTGTTGGATTGGGCTACAATCACGACCCTTTGTAGTTCCTTGCGGTCTTGGGCAGAGCAGGATCCCATACCAAGCTGTGATACAACCAGAAAGAATGCTTTCTATGGGGCATCTGTAAAAGTTGGTGAGAGTCGTAGCGGACATGCCGTAACGGACATCTGTGTTTAGATCTCAAACTCCAATCCTCATGGCTTCCTGGGTAAATGATCATTCATTCTGCAGGATGTATTATTAAGGAACATTAGGAACAGAGTTCAGTCAGTCCGCCCCTTGTCAGATGCATTCTCAAAGAACAACACAGCCCGGGAAACAGGCCCTTTGGCCCAATGAGCCCGTGCCGCCATTTTAACATTACCAGTCCCCCCTCCACCCATGACCCTTGTCTATGTTTATGGCCATCCACATTGAGGGAAACTAATTTAGGGACAATTTATTACCTCCAATCAGCCTAATGGCACATCTGTGGGAGGAAACCAGAGCACCCAGAGAAAACCCACGCAAGCACGGGGAGAATGCGCAAACTCCCACAGACACCGACCCAAATCCATGTATCTGCACAGCAAACAGTGATAGTCACTGAGCTGTCGTCTTGCCCAGTATCTGGTCCAGTTTAAGCACACACTAACAACGTGAAGCACTAGGCCAATCTCGAACATTCAAGAGCAGCCCAAGTACGACCCATCGCGTGTATGCCCCTCGTTGGGCAACAAGGCGGACCGACTTAAAACCCGTGAATTAAAAGAGAAAAAACATTATTATCATACCATATTAGAATCATTCCACATCCTTTTACATTACCAGGGACGTCCCAATGCTAATGAACCTTATTTAAAACAATCTCCTATATCCTCCCATCTCCAACCCACTCATGTGCCTGTCTAAGTTACTCTTAAACATCTCTAGCGTGTTTGCCTCCACCGCCTTACTTGGCAGAGCATTCCATACCCCCACTACCCTCTGTGTGAAAAACCTCCCTCTAATATCCGTGTTATACCTCTCCCCCCTCACCTTAAGCCCCTCGTACTGTGTGTCTCTATTATAGGAAATAGCTTACCTCTGTTTACTCTATCTATACCCTTCATAATCTTATATACCTCTATTAGATCCCCCCTCAGTCGCCGTCTTTCAAGGGAAAACAGCCCCAATTTGCTCAATACAACTCCATTCATTTTCCCTTTCTCCATAAAAGCTTGAGCTAAACAAATCCAATCTTTTCAGAGCTGGTTGACGGAGTTCCAGCTTTCGAACACACTGCATCGCTAAAATAAATTACTTGTGATATTTCACCCTGGCGTTACATCCGTGTTTCTCCAGCGCTCTGTACTTGCAGGTCGTTATTTGAACCCCTCCGAGGGTACTTGGCGGTGATGTGACATCTCTTCATGTTCTGTTTCCAGAGGAGATTCCAGAAGAGAGAAGGAAAGAAAAAAAGACTTGGGTCTGAATGTTCTAACTGCCTGGGAACTGCGAGCGAGAAGGGTTCCCAGCGTTGCCCTCCTCTCTGCCACTCAGGGGCAACAATCGCCATCTCAGGGACCCGTGAAACATAACGACATCGATGTTAAGACAAGGGCAGCACAGCCCCACCCCAGCCCTCAGTCCCCCCACCCCAGACACACATGTCCGCCCTCTACATCCCGCCCTGGGATCCAGGTTCAATCTCAAAAACCGCCTGGATGATCAGACCACCCGAACAGCATCAGGGAGGGCCACCCGGGGGGGGGGGTGGTGGTGACGGAGGCAGACACGATCGGGGTGTTTTAGATAAGTCAATAATGTAAGCAGTAGAGGGACACGGAGCAAGGGCAGGCAGAATGGATTAGTTTCATTATGTTCAGCACAACATAGTGGGCCGAAGGGCCTGTTCCTGTGCTGGACTGTTCGATGTAAGAGGCCATTCAGCCCATTGCGTCTGCTCCAACTCTCTGCCTGAGCATCTGACCCGTGCCCTCTCCCCTGCCTATCCCTGTACTCCACATACTTCCCATGGCCAATCCACCCTAACCTACACATCTTTGGACACTAAGGGGAAATTTAGCATGGCCAATCCACCCTAACCTACACATCTTTGGACACTAAGGGGCAATTTAGCATGGCCAATCCACCCTAACCTACACATCTTTGGACACTAAGGGACAATTTAGCATGGCCAATCCACCCTAACCTACACATCTTTGGACACTAAGGGGCAATTTAGCATGGCCAATCCACCCTAACCTACACATCTTTGGACACTAAGGGGCAATTTAGCATGGCCAATCCACCTAACCTACACATCTTTGGACACTAAGGGACAATTTAGCATGGCCAATCCACCCTAACCTACACATCTTTGGACACTAAGGGACAATTTAGCATGGCCAATCCACCTAACCTACACATCTTTGGACACTAAGGAGCAATTTAGCACGGCCAATCCACCCTAACCTGCACATCTTTGGACACTAAGGGACAATTTAGCATGGCCAATCCACCCTAACCTACACATCTTTGGACACTAAGGGACAATTTAGCATGGCCAATCCACCCTAACCTACACATCTTTGGACACTAAGGGACAATTTAGCACGGCCAATCCACCCTAACCTACACATCTTTGGACACTAAGGGACAATTTAGCATGGCCAATCCACCTAACCTACACATCTTTGGACACTAAGGGGCAATTTAGCATGGCCAATCCACCTAACCTACACATCTTTGGACACTAAGGGGCAATTTAGCATGGCCAATCCACCCTAACCTACTCATCTTTGGATACTAAGGGACAATTTAGCATGGCCAATCCACCTAACCTACACATCTTTGGACACTAAGGGACAATTTAGCATGGCCAATCCACCCTAACCTACACATCTTTGGACACTAAGGGGCAATTTAGCATGGCCAATCCCCCTAACCTACACATCTTTGGACACTAAGGGACATAAGAACATAAGAACATAAGAAATAGGAGCAGGAGTAGGCCATCTAGCCCTTCGAGCCTGCCCCACCATTCAATAAGATCATGGCTGATCTGTTGTGGCTCAGTTCCACATTCCCGCCCTCTCCCCATAACCCTTAATCCCCTCTCTTATCAAAAACCCATCAACCCGCGTCTTAAAAATATTTAGCGAGGCAGCCTCCACCACTTCAACGGCAGAGAATTCCAGAGATTCACCACCCTTTGAGTGAAGAAGTTCCTCCTCAACTCCGTTCTAAACCGCCCCCCCTTTATCTTGAGGCTGTGCCCCCTAGTCCTACTGTCCTTTCTGAGCGGGAAGAGTCTCTCCACCTCTATCCTATCCATCCCATTCATCATCTTATACGTCTCAATGAGATCTCCCCTCATTCTTCTAAACTCTAACGAGTACAAGCCTAGTTTATTCAGCCTCTCCTCATAGCTCAACCCCCTCAACTCCGGTATCAGCCTAGTAAACCTCCTCTGCACTCCCTCCAAGGCCAAAATATCCTTGCGTAAGTACGGCGACCAAAACTGCACACAGTACTCCAGCTGCGGCCTCACCAATGCCCTATACAGCTGCAGCAAGACCTCCCTACTTTTATATTCAATCCCCCTCGCTATGAAGGCCAGCATCCCATTCGCCTTCCTGACCACCTGCTGCACCTGCAGGCTGGGTTTTTGCGACTCATGCACAAGGACCCCGAGGTCCCTCTGCACCGTCGCCTGCTGCAGTTTTTCGCCCCGTAAGTAATAGTCCTTCCTACCATTATTCCTACCAAAGTGGACCACCTCACACTTGCCAACATTAAATTCCATTTGCCATTTCCTGGCCCATTCGCCCAGCCTATCTAGATCCTTCTGCAGACTCTCCACACCCTCCGCACAATTTGCCGTTCCACCAATCTTGGTGTCATCAGCAAATTTTGACACCCTACACTCGGTTCCCTCCTCCAGATCATCTATATAAATGGTAAATAGCTGAGGCCCCAGCACCGACCCCTGGGGCACTCCACTAGTCACCAACCGCCAATCCGAATAGCACCCATTGACCCCCACTCTCTGCCTCCTATTTGACAGCCAATCCTCTATCCACGCTAACACCCTACCCCCAACTCCATGCCCCCTTACCTTCTGCAATAACCTCTTGTGAGGCACTTTGTCAAACGCCTTCTAAAAATCAAGAAAGACCACATCCACCGGCTCTCCTCTATCCACCGCCCTAGACACATCCTCATAGAACTCCAATAAATTTGTCAGACACGACTTCCCCTTAACGAAACCGTGCTGCGTCTGCTCTATCAAGCAATTCCCCTCAAGATGCCTCGCTATTTCCTCTTTGATGACGGATTCTAACATTTTACCTACAACAGACGTTAAACTAACCGGCCTATAATTCCCTGCCTTTTGCCTGGCACCCTTCTTAAACAACGGCGTAACATTAGCCGTTTTCCAATCTTCCGGCACTTCCCCGGA